>NC_090817.1:121958819-122258819 GCF_000390325.3 Nicotiana tomentosiformis | reverse complement strand
TTTATTATTGCTGTAGTGTTTGTTTATGTTTTGCAGGATTATAAGCATAGGAGGCAAAGCCATTGAAAGTGTGAAAAATCGAGTTAGATGGTGAGAACTAAGTGTGGGGTGCCCACACAAAGGACCATGCTTGGGGGAAGTCTGAGTACCCCGTGAGCCGCTATTGCTTCGGTCTTTGGCCTTTCAAGGAGTTTCTTGTCCACCCTCTTTATTTTTTTGATTTATTTGCGCATTGGGGACACTGCACTCTTTTAAGTGTGGGGTGGGAGAATTCTCTAGATAATTAGTAGTAGGATGTTAGAAAAATGTTAACTTCTTATTTTTGTTTTCGTAGTTGTGTAGTGTTTTAGTATTTTATTAGCTATGAAAAAAATTGAAAAAAAACAAGTAGAAAAATTGGACTTTTCCAGACGATGGATCTCCTAGACAGTTTTCTTGAGAGATTTAAGTCTAAGGAAAAAGGACAAAAATATTTTCTTTGTTTGTAGTGTAGTAATTCCCCCTTGGTTTTTCTTTGTGCCGCGTTTCTTTTCCAAGGGTTTTGTTTGAACCGGGTGTAGTTAGTTTTATTTTTTTAGGAGTAGGAGCCATTGTGAGATGAATTGAATTGAAGAAATATCTTTTTACTTTGTTATGCCTTGAGAATAGTGTGTACTTTGGTTGTGACGCTTAGGCTCAGTTTTTGACTCTTGTATAAGTACCTTAAATTGTATGATCTAAAATTTGCTTAACTGCTTTGACTAGAGTGTCTTGATGAGTCCGATCCTGAGTGAGTTATGTGTCAGGTGTGTGTGAGGTTTGTGTATTATTCTGTGCATTGCATTTGATGTCTAGAACTTGCCCCGTGTGTTTGCAAAGTGAAATAGTAGTATTGTTCAGTCTTGAAAGTGATATAGGCATTTCTTTGTTGAGCCAGATATATATAGTTTACCTGCCTAATTGTTATGTATCATAGTTAACCCCTTTGAGCCTATAATCCTGTTTCTTTGGCAACCACATTACAAGACTTACCCATTTGTTTGAATTAACCATCTATTTAAACATTTTAACCTCTCATGAGCACTTGAATTGCAGTGAACTTTGTATAAGTTAAAGTGTGGGGTGGTTGCTTTTACTTTTGAGTGGAACTAATGAAATAAGGAGAAAGGTGCACTGTTTTGAAAAGGTAAGAGCCACGTGAATTGAAAAAGAAAGAAAATATATATATATATATAGTTATATTGTTGTGAAAAATATTCCTTGATAGTGGTGACTCTTGATGTAATAGTGTTTAAAAGAAGTATGGAGTAATATACATTGATGTGAAGGTGGAGTTTGGTTTGACATAAGTATGTGGTTTGAATGTTAAAGTATATCTATTAAAGTACTTAGGGAGGTGTAGTCACTCATATAGCCAAATGTATCCAACCCGACCCGCAGCCTACATTACAACCAATTAAAGTCATACTTGATCCTAGACTGAATGAGCTCGAATGGTAGAGTACTACATTACGGGCAAGCCTATGGTGCATGTTTTGTGGCATATGAATGTTATTTCTGAGAGTGAGTGAATTCTTCCTATCTTGAGTTCCTAATTGTTCTTAAATTTAAATGTGTGTGGAACTACTCTCATTTGTTGTGTGAGGGCACTTGATTCATGAAGGAAAGGTAATAATGTCATTGACCTCTATGTTAGAGTAAGTGGTGAATAATGCATGGTAAGTGTGGGTAGTGATGTTTGTCTATAATTTCATATTTTTAGTGCACTGCTTACCTTACGTTTTGGGGTTTTAATGCTAAACTATGCTATATTTGTGCTTAATTGAGCTTATTTTATGTGTAGGTACATTGTAGACGAAATTTGGAGCAAAGTAGAGATTTTATATATATTTTATACACTACAAGAATGTAGTTATGATTATTTAATTAGTGGATATATAAGGATTAAAGTTTAACATTACAAAGGAAATTAAAAAAGACAAATCAAAAGAATTTAAAAAGAACAATTGAAAAAAGAAACAAAAACGTGAATTGGAAATGTTAGGCAACAAAATTGAATCGAAGTAGCAGCAGGCGTAGCGAGCTACTTTGCTCGCGTTAGAGCAGGCGAGGCGAGGATTAAAGCACGTGATAAAGCTTGCGTTGCACGGGCTACAGCGAGATGAAGCTCGCGTTTTGCCACGCGCCGCGAGACCTGTAGCGAGGGTGTTCCGTGTTTTAAAGCCTATTTTGTATCCTTTTGGTTTTGGACTTAGTTATTTCATCTAGGCTTTTTCCCTATACATATAAATAGTTATTAAACACCATTTTTAGAGGAGTTTGTGCGACCGGAGGCAAGAACATCACGTGGAATAAAATTTGGAGGAGAAAATCATCGAGTTCTTCATTCATTTATCTTTTCTTTGTAATTTGTTTATGCATAATACTTGGAAAATTGTTACTACGAACATGAGTGGCTAAGTACTTTAGTTCTAGGGTTGTGGTTGACATGATTATAAAACGTTTATTAATTATATCTACGTTACTTCAGATTATCATCTTGCGGTTGTTTCTTTAATTCTAGTTTTAACTTGTGAATTGTTGTAGCTACCAATTCACCCTACTATCTATGTTATGTTTGGGGAAATTCGTGTTTAGATTAGAGTAGAATTAGAGAGAGCTTGTTTCTGAACCCGTGGCTCGGGGGACGATTTTGCGATTAGAATAGGAATATACTTAACAGTCTTGCTTAATTGAATAACGTATTATATTCGTTCATGATAGACTCAATACCATAGGAATATAGGATTGATATATTATGGGCAGGCGAGTAGTATTGTGGGGACTTGCTATTCATATAAATGATCCGGTTAATTAGCAACCATAGATAATCTGGATTAACGAGTCTGATTATGGAACTTAATAGGACTGATAAACCAACCACAATCCTTGAATTTTCACCTCCTCTAAATTAAAATCTCATCATAAACATTTGCACTCTTGATAAATTAGTTGTTACTTGTTTAATTTCCGCAATTATAGATTAATAGAAAAACATCACTCTTAAATATCTTGAACTTTTAATTATTTTTTGTTTGCTTAGTTGACAATTGATCTAAGTCTCTTTGGGTTCGACATCCGACTTTCGAGTCACTTTATTACTTGACGGTCACGTATACTTGTGTGTACTTGGGGAACCAACAAGTTTTTGGCGCCGTTGCCGGGGACTTAGTTATTGATTGTTTATCTCTAATTTAAGCTTTTATTCGTTATTTGTTCAAGTTTTAATTTTTAGTTTGCTTTATTTGTGATAACGCATGCTCTTCTGTTGAATGCAGAGCAGTGGAAGCGAAAACAATATCCTTCCGCTTTATCCTGAGATCGAACGAACACTTCATAGAGTGAGGAGGGAAGTTGAAGCTAGAACTAGAATTGAAAGAGAGTTGGACATCGTAGTTCAACCACAACCAATAGAGATGGCAGGTAATGAAGGGCGTCCGGTGATAAAAGCTGCAAGGCCCAATCTTGCTAATATGACTCAGGCAATTGTGAAGCCTGAGATCACGGGTCACTTTGAACTCAAACAATACATGGTACAACCGATTCAGTCCACAGGGCAATATGTGGGTCTATCTCATGAAGACTCGCAGAGGCACATTGAGAACTTTCTTGAAATTACAGACACTTACAATTATCCGAACATTTTCAAGGACTATGTCAGGATGACACTGTTTCCCTTTTCACTGCTAAGGGAAGCTAAGGAATGGTTGCAAAAGGAGCCCGCGAACTCAATCCACAATTGGGATGATCTAGCAAGGAAATTCTTAATCAAGTTTTTCCCCCTAAGAAGACAGAGTCGCTGAGGAGCCAGATTCTTAGGTTTCAACAACGAGATGGCGAGACTCTTCGTCAAGCTTGGGAAAGATACAAGAAGCTACTCAGACACTACCCACATCATTGTCAGACTGATGAGGTGTTGCGTCACACTTTAGTTGATGGGTTGGACGAGGAATCAAAGATGAATCTTGACTTAGCATGTGGAGGTAGTTGCATGGCAAGACAGTATAGTGAGATCTAGAACCTGCTAAACAATTTCACTGCTAATGATAATAATTGGCAAGAAGATGGGAAACCACGAAGAGCGCTTAAACAAAAGGCAGCAGGTGTGATCGAGCTTGATGATTTCTCAGCCTTGAGGGAAGATATAGCGAGATTAAAAAATCAGATGAATAAGATGACAATGCACCAAGCACAATAGATGCAGCATGTGCAACAGATGTCAACTTGCTGCGAGTTTTGTGGTGAAGGTCACACAACTGACATATGCCCCGTGAATCCTGAATCCATCTACTACGTGGGGCAACAAGCTAGAGGGCCGATGAATCAAAATTCTCAATATAGTAACACTTACAATCTGAACTGGAGGAATCATCCTAACTTCTCTTGGGGTGGAAATCAAAACATCAGGCCTCAAGTGAATTATAATCATCCACCTCAACCTCCACAGCAATCAGAAGAGAGTTTGACTGACATGATGAAAAAGCTCTTGATAGACAATCAGAAAATTATAGCTGAGAATCAACAATTGCGCACAGAGTTCAAAAATCTAGAGAGGCAGTTTGGGAAAATAGCTAACAATCAGAATATTAGACCTGTTGGAGCTCCCTAAAGTGATACAGAGAAAAATCCTCAAGTCAATACAGTGACGTTGAGAAATGGGAGAAAGTTAGTAGAAGTGCCTAAGAAGAAAAAAGAGCAGTCTGGGCTCGAAGAAGAAAGAGTGCCAAAAAATATAGAGGTAGATAAGAGAAACAAAATAAAGTCTGAGCAAATATCAGGGAGGGTGCCTCCTCCTTTTCCTCAAAGACTGAGAAAGAAGAATGATGACAATATGTTTCACAAATTTTTAGATATGCTAAAGTAGATACACTTGAGCATCACTTTATTGGACATGCTCTGTGAGGTCCCAAAATATGCAAAATATATTAAGAATATAGTGGCAAATAAGAGGAGGTTAACTGAATTTAAGACAGGTGCACTTACTGAGGAGTGCACTTCCAGGATTAAACATAAGCTTCCACAAAAGCTTAAGGATCCGGGTAGTTTTACCATCCCCATGAGGATTGGTGAAATTGATGTGGGTAGCCTTGTGTGATTTGGGTGCAAGTATCAATCTGATGTCGTTGTCAGTGTTCAAACAATTGGGATTAGGAGCTCCGAGACCCACCACGGTGCTACTACAGTTAGCTGACAGATCTTATGTTTATCCTGGGAGGGTAATTGAGGACGTCTTGCTACAGATTGGGAAGTTTATTTTCCCTGCAGATTTTATCATCTTGGACTACGAGGCTGATGAGTTAGTTCCTATCATCTTGGGACGACCTCTTTTGACCACTGGAGATGCCATTATCATAGACTGAGAAGGTAACATGATCCTGAGGGTGGACAATGAAGAAGCGGTATTCAAGGTATATCGAGCCATTCAGTTGCCTCGTCATTACGAGAGGACCTGTCCATGATTTCTGTAGTGAAGATAAATGAACCAGCCGTAGAGCCAAGTGCATTTAAAGAAGATGCACTAGAAAATACATTGATGTTGTTCAATTACTTGGAACTGGAACAAGAGGTTGTGGAGATGTTGTAAATTTTGGATGGATCTTGTGAATACATAAGAGAAAGATCACAGTTTGAGCCTATGGATAGGCCAATCGGCCTGCCCCCTAGACCCTCAGTTGAGGAGGCTCCAAAACTGGAACTTAAACCCTTGCCATCTCATCTTCATTATGCATATTTGGGTAGTTCTAACACTTTGCGTGTGATTGTTTCTTCTCATTTGTCTAAATTGCAGGAAGAAAAGCTCTTAAGGGTGCGGAGGGAGCACAATCATGCCATTGATTGGACAATGTGTGACATAAAGGGTATTAGCCCTGCATTCTGCATGCACAAAATACTCATAGAGGAGGGACACAAGCCTAGCGTGGATCATCAACGCCGCCTAAATCCAATCATGAAAGAGGTGGTAAGAAAAGAAGTGATTAAGTGGCTCGACACAGGTATAGTATTTCCCATCTCCGATAGTAAGTGGGTAAGCCATGTTTAATGTGTACCTAAAAAGGGGTTATGACTGTTGTAGTGAATGAACAAAATGAATTAATCCCAACTAGAACTATGATTGGTTGGCGAATATGCATAGATTATAGGAAGTTGAATAATGCTATATGAAAAGATTACTTCCCCCTCCTCTTCATTGATTAAATGCTTGACAGGTTAGCCGGACAGGAATACTATTGTTTCCTTCATGGCTATTTGGGGTATAATCAGATATCTATTGCCCTGGAAGATCAAGAAAAGACCACTTTTACATGCCCTTATGGCTCTTATGCATTTAAGAGAATGTCATTCGGGTTGTGTAATGCACCTCCGACTTTTCAAAGGTGTATGATGGCTATTTTCACCGATAGAGTGGAACGGTTTGTAGAGGTTTTTATGGATGATTTTTCTATGTTTGGTCCTTTTTTTGATGAATGCTTGACCAATCTTGCTAAAGTGCTTGCCAGGTGTGAGGAGACTAATCTGGTACTGAATTGGGAAGAGCGCCATTTTATAGTACGTGAATGTATAGTATTGGGGAACAAGGTGTCCAAAGATGGATTGGAAGTTGACAAAGCTAAGGTGGAAGCAATTGAAAAGTTGCCACCACCGATTTCAGTGAAAAGAGTTAGGAGTTTTCTGGGACATGCAGGTTTTTATCGCCGATTTATAAAGGTTTTCTCAATAATTTCTTCTCATTTGTGTAGGTTGTTAGAGAAGGATGTGCCATTCAAGTTTGACGATGCTTGTTTGAAAGCATTCGAGGAGTTGAAAAAGAAGTTAGTGAGTGCACCAATCATAGTGGCTCCTGACTTGAAAGAGCCATTTGAGCTGATGTGTGACTAGTGATGGTGCAATTGGGGCCGTGTTGGGCCAGAGGAGGAGAAAATCTTTTCATTCCATTTAATGCACAAGCAAGACTGTTACTCCTACTCAAATAAAGTATACTATGACAGAAAAGGGGTTGCTTATTGTAGTGTTGGCGTTCGATAAATTTCAGGCCTATTTGATTGGAACCAAAGTCATCGTCTACACAGACCATGCAATCTTCAAGTATTTGTTCGAAAAGAAAGATGCTAAACCAAGGCTAATCAGTTGGGTTTTACTCTTGCAGGAATTTGATTTGGAGATCTGAGATCGTAAAGGAACAGAGAATTAAGTGGCTGGTCACTTATCTAGGTTAGAAACTCGGAATCATGTAGCTGAGGGAGATTTCTTCAAGAAAACATTCCCGGATGAGCAATTGTTGGCCATTACTGCTGGGGAGGTTCCATGGTATGCAAATTTTGTGAACTATCTGGCAAGTGGAGAGATGCCGCCTGATCTTGAACCTTATGCTAAAAAGAAGTTCTTGCGAGATGTGAGGTCATATGTGTGGGATGAGCCATTTCTGTTCAAATCTTGTACCGATCAGTTAATGAGAAGATATGTGCCTGAATCTAAAATAAATACTAACTTACATGATGGTCATGCGTCGCCTTAGTGTGGTCATTATGCGGGTGACAAAACGGCAACTAAGGTGTTGCAATCGGGTTTTTATTGGCCTAGGGTGTTTAAAGACGCCCATGTGTTCGTGTGGAGGTGTGATAGGTATCAGAGAACAGGAACAATCACGAAAAGGCATAAGATGCCATTGCACGGTATTATGGAGGTTGAAATATTTGATGTGTGGGGAATTGATTTTATGGGTCCGTTTCCCTTGTCCAGTGGGTGTAACCACATTTTTGTGGCCGTTGACTATGTGTCGAAGTGGGTGGAGGCCATTGCTCTTCCTACCAATGATGCCGAGGTGGTGGCAACTTTGTGAAAAAGCATATCTTTAAAAGGTTCGGCACTCCGAGAGTGATGATTAGTGATGGGGGCACCCATTTCTGTAACAAGCTCTTGGACAATGTCTTAGCGCAATATGAGGTCAAACATAAGGTTGCAACCGCTTACCATCCTCAGCCAAGTGGGCAAGTTGAAGTCTCAAATAGAGAGATAAAGCAGATCTTGGAGAAGACGGTTAGTGCAAATAGGAAAGATTGGGCTGCAAAGCTTGAAGATGCTCTATGGGCATACCGGACTGCCTAAAAAGCTCCAATCGGAACCTCCCCTTACAAGCTAGTTTATGGGAAGGCATGATATTTATCGGTGGAACTTGAGCACAAGGCCTATTGGGCGATAAAGAAGCTGAACTTTGATGTAGAATTAGTGGGTAAAAAGCGGGTGATGCAATTGAACGAGCTTGATGAGTTTTGCTTGCCCCGTGAGCCGCTATTGCTTCGGCCTTTGGCCTTTCAAGGAGTTTTTTGTCAACCCTCATTATTATTTTGCTTTATTTGTGCATTGGGGGCACTGCACTCTTTTAAGTGTGGGGTGGGAGAATTCTATAGATAATTAGTAGTATGATTTTAGAAAAATGTTAACTTCTTATTTTTGTTTTCGTAGTTCTGTAGTGTTTTAGTATTTTAGTAGCTATGAAAAAAATTGAAAACAAAAAGTAGAAAAATTGGACTTTTCCCAACGATAAATCTCCTAGACAGTTTTCTTGAGAGATTTAAGTCTAAGAAAAAAGGACAAAAACATTTTCTTTGTATGTAGTGTAGTAATTCCCCCTTGGTTTTTCTTTGTGCCGCGGTTCTTTTCCAAGGATTTTATTTGAACCGGGTGTAGTTAGTTTTATTTTTTTTAGGAGTAGGAGCCATTGTGAGATGAATTGAATTGAAGCAATATCTTTTAACTTTGTTATGCCTTAAGAATAGTGAGTACTTTGGTTGTGACGCTTAGGCTCAGTTTTTGACTCTTGTATAAGTACCTTCGTTACCATCTCATCTTCATTATGAATATTTGGGTAGTTCTAAATATTTACCTGTGATTGTTTCTTCTTATTTGTCTAAATTGCAGGAAGAAAAGCTCTTAAGGGTGCTGAGGAAGCACAACCATGCCATTGGTTGGACAATGTCTGACATAAAGGGTATTAGCCCTGCATTCTGCATGTACAAAATACTCATAGAGGAGGGACACAAGCCTAGCGTGGATCATCAACGCCGCCTAAATCCAATCATGAAAGAGGTGGTAAGAAAAGAAGTGATTAAGTGGCTCGACACAGGTATAGTATTTCCCATCTCCGATAGTAAGTGGGTAAGCCATGTTCAATGTGTACCTAAAAAAGGGGGTATGACTGTTGTAGTGAATGTACAAAATGAATTAATCCCAACTAGGACTGTGATTGGTTGGCGAATATGCATAGATTATAGGAAGTTGAATAATGCTACACGAAAAGATCACTTCCCCCTCCCCTTCATTGATCAAATGCTAGACAGGTTAGCCGGACATGAATACTATTGTTTCCTTTACGGCTATTCGGGGTATAATCAGATTGCTATTGCCCTGGAAGATCAAGAAAATACCACTTTTACATGCCCTTATGGCACTTATGCATTTAAGAGAATGCCATTCGGGTTGTGTAATGCACCTGCGATATTTCAAAGGTGTATGATGGCTATTTTCACCGATATGGTGGAATTGTTTGTGGAGTTTTTATGGATGATTTTTCTTTGTTTGGTCCTTCTTTTGATGAATGCTTGACCGATCTTGCTAAATTGCTTGCTAGGTGTGAGGAGACTAATCTGGTACTGAATTGGAAAAAGTACCATTTTATGGTACGTGAAGGTATAGTGTTGGGGCACAAGGTGTCCAAAGATGGATTGGAAGTTGACAAAGCTAAGGTGGAAGCAATTGAAAAGTTGCCACCACCGATTTCTGTGAAAGGAATTAGGAGTTTTCTGGGACATGCAGGTTTTTATCGCCGATTTATAAAGGATTTCTCAAACATTTCTTCTCCTTTGTGCAGGTTATTAGAGAAGGATGTGCCGTTCAAGTTTGACGATGCTTGTCTGAAAGAATTAGAGGAGCTGAAAAAGATGTTAGTGAGTGCACCAATCATAGTGGCTCGTGACTGGAAAGAGCCATTTGAGCTAATGTGTGATGCTAGTGATGGTGCAATTGGGGCCGTGTTGGGCCAGAGGAGGAGCATAATTTTTCACTCCATTTACTACGCAAGCAAGAATCTTACTCCTGCATAAATAAATTATACTGTGACAGAAAAGGAGTTGCTTGCTCGATAAATTTCGGGCCTATTTGGTTGGCACCAAATTCATCGTCTACACAGACCATGCATCCATCAGGTATTTGTTCGAAAAGAATGATGCTAAACCAAGGATAATCTGTTGGGTTTTACTCTTTTGCAGGAATTTGATTTGGAGATCCGAGACCGTAAAGAAACAGAGAATCAAGTGGCTGATCACTCATCCAGGTTAGAAACTCGGAATCATGTAGCTGGGGGAGATGTCATCAAGGAAACATTCCCGGATGAGCAATTGTTGGCCATTACTGTTGGGGAGGTGCCATGATATGAAGATTTTGTGAACTATCTGGAAAGTGGAGAGATGCCGCCTAATCTTGAACCTTATGCTAAAAAGAAGTTCTTGGGAGATGTGAGGCCATATGTGTGGGATGAGCTATTTCTGTTCAAATCTTGTACCGATCAGTTAATGAGAAGTTGTGTGCCCGAATCTGAAATAAATGATATCTTACATGACTGTCATGCGTCGCCTTATGGTGATCATTATGCGGGTGACAAAATGACAGCTAAGGTGTTGCAATCGGGTTTTTATTGGCCTAGCGTGTTTAAAGACTCCCATGAGTTCGTGAGGAGGTGTGATAGGTGCCAGAGAATAGGAACAATGAGATGCCATTGCACGGTATTATGGAGGTTGAAATTTTTTATGTGTGGGAAATTGATTTTATGGGTCCGTTTCCCTTGTCTAGTGGGTGTAACCACATTTTGGTGGCCATTGACTATGTGTCGAAATGGGTGGAGGCCATTGCTCTTCTCACCAATGATCCCAATGTTTTGGTCAACTTTGTGAAAAAGCATATCATTACAAGGTTCGGTACTCCGAGAGTGATGATTAGTGATGGGGGCACCCAATTCTGTAACAAGCTCTTGGACAATGTCTTAGCGCAATATGGGGTCAAACATAAGGTTGCAACCGCTTACCATCCTCAGACTAGTGGGAAAGTTGAAGTCTCAAATAGAGAGATAAAGTAGATCCTAGTGAAGATGGTTAGTGCAAGTAGGAATGATTGGGCTGCAAAGCTTGATGATGATCTATGGGCATACCGGACTGCCTACAAAACTCCAATCGGAACCTCCCCTTACAAGCGAGTTTATGGGAAGGCATGCCATTTACCGGTGGAACTTGAGAACAAGGCGTATTGGGCGATAAGGAAGCTGAACTTTGATGCAGAATTTGTGAGTAGAAAGCGGGTGATGCAATTGAATGAGCTTGATGAGTTTCACTTGCATGCGTATGAGAATGCAAAGTTATATAAAGAAAAGACCAAGCGCTGGCATGATAAGCATATACACTTTCGCGAGTTCGTACCGGGCCAATTGGTTCTCTTGTTCAATTCGAGGTTAAAACTATTTCCGGGGACACTCAAAACGAGATGGTCGGGCCCGTTTGAGGTAGTGGGAGTCACTCCACATGGTGCAATTGAGCTGCGCATCTTAGGTGGCTAGAGAACGTTCTTAGTGAACGGACAAAGAGTAAAGCACTATTATGGAGGTGACTTTGATAGTCAAAAGTCAAAGGTGTTACTTGCCAATGATTAGATGAGATTTTGTGTCGTGCCGTGACGTTAAATAAGGCACTTGTTGGGAGGCAACCCATCTTTACTGCTTTCTTTTATTTTTATTTTTTATCTTATTATTGTTGTAGTGTTTGTTTTTGTTTTGCAGGATTATAAACATAGGAGGCAAAGCCATTGGAAGTGTGGAAAAGCGAGTTAGATGGTGAGAACTAAGTATGGGGTGCCCACACAAAGGACCATGCCTGGGGGAAGTTTGAGTACTCCGTGAGCCGCTATTGCTTCGGTCTTTAGCCTTTCAGGGAGTTTCTTGTCCACCCTCATTATTATTTTGCTTTATTTGTGCATTGGGGATACTACACTCTTTTAAGTGTGGGGTGGGAGAATTCTCTAGATAATTAGTAGTAGGATGTTAGAAAAATGTTAACTTCTTATTTTTGTTTTCGTAGTTGTGTAATGTTTTAGTATTTTAGTCGCTGTGAAAAAAAAAAGTAGAAAAATTGGACATCAGTTGAGGGATTTAAGTCTAAGGAAAAAGGACAAAAACATTTTCTTTGTATGTAGTTTAGTAATTCCCCCTTGGTTTTTCTTTGTGCCGCGGTTCTTTTCTAAGGGTTTTGTTTGAACCGGGTGTAGTTAGTTTTATTTTCTTTAGGAGTAGGAGCCATTGTGAGATGAATTGACTTAAAGAAATATCTCTTAACTTTGTTATGCCTTGAGAATAGTGAGTACTTTGGTTGTGATGCTTAGGCTCAGTTTTTGACTCTTGTATAAGTACCTTAAATTGTATGATCTAAAATTTGCTTAACTGCTTTGACTAGAGTGTCTTGATTAGTCCGATCCTGAGTGAGTTATGTGTCATGTATGTGTGAGGTTTGTGTATTATTCTGTGCATTGCATTTGATGTCTAGAACTTGCCCCGTGTGTTTGCAAAGTGAAATAGTAGTTTTGTTCAGTCTTGGAAGTGATATATGCGTTTCTTTGTTGAGCCAGATATATATAGTTTACCCGCCTAATTATTATGTATCGTAGTTAACCCCTTTGAGCATGTAATCCTATTTCTTTGGCAATCACATTACAAGCCTTACCCATTTGTTTGAATTAACCATCTATTTGAACATTTTAACCTCTCATGAACACTTGAATTGTAATGAACTTTGTAAAAGTTAAAGTGTGGGGTGGTTGGTTTGGCTTTTGAGTGAAACAAATGAAATAAGGAGAGAGGTGCACTGTTTTGAAAAAGTAAGAGCCACGTGAATTGAAAAAGAAAGAAAAAAAAATATATATATAGTTGTATTGATGTGAAAAATATTCCTTGATAGTGGTGACTCTTGATGTAATTGTGCTTAAAAGAAGTATGGAGTAATATACATAGATGTGAAGGTGGAGTTTGGTTTGACATAAGTATGTGGTTTGAATATTAAAGTATATGTATTAAAGTGCTTAGGGAGGTGTAGTCACTCTTATAGCCAAATGTATCTTACCCGACCTGCAAGCTACATTACAAACAATTAAAGTCATACTTGATCTTAGACTGAATGAGCTTGATTAGTAGTGTGGTACACTACGGGCAAGCCTATGGTGCATCTTTTGTTGCATATGAATGTTATTTCTAAGAGTGAGTGAATTCTTCCTATCTTGAGTTCCTAATTGTTCTTAAATTTTAATGTGTGTGGAACTACTCTCTTTTGTTGTGTGTGGGCACTTGATTCATGATGGAAAGGTAATAATGTCATTGACCTCTATGTTAGAGTAAGTGAGTGAGTGGTGAATAATGCATGGTACTTGTGAGTCAAATCTTGAGGTGAAGATGTTACACCCTTGTGCTTAGTCTACTTTAAAATTCTTGGTGTGATGAGTTAGGAGAATTGTTTAAAAAGGTCGTGTCTATATAAAGTGTAGTTTGATTGCTCGAGGACGAGTTACGTTTAAGTGTGGGGTAGTGATGTTTGGCTATAATTTCATATTTTTAGTGCATTACTTACCTTATATTTTGGGGCTTTAATGCTAAACTATACTATATTTGTGCTTAATTGAGTTTATTTATGTGTAGGTACGTTGAAGACGAAATTGGGAGCAAAGTAGAGATTTTATGTGTATTTTATACACTACAAAAATGGAGTTATGATTATTTAATTAGTGGATATATAAGGATTAAATTTTAACATTACAAAGGTAAACAAAAGAGACAAATCAAAAGAAGACAAATATAACAATTGAAAAAAGAAACAAAAACGTGAATTGGAAATGTTATGCAACAAAATTGAATCGAAGCAGCAGCAGGCGTAGCGAGCTACTTTGCTCGCGTTAAAGCGGGCAAGGCGAGGATCAAAGAGCGTGATAGAGCTTGCGTCGCACGGGCTACAGTGCGATGAAGCTCGCGTTTTGCCTCGCGCCGCGAGGATGTTCCGGGTTTTAAAGCCTATTTTGTCTCCTTTTTGGTTTTGGACTTGGTTATTTCGTTTAGACTTTTTTCCTACACAAATAAATAGTCATTAAACACCATTTTTAGAGGAGTTTTTGCGAACGGAGGCAAGAATATCACGTGGAACAACTTTTGGAGGAGAAAATCATCGAGTTCTTCATTTATTTATCTTTTCTTTGTAATTTATTTTTGCAAAATACTTGAAAACTTATTGCTACGAACATGAGTGGATGAGCACTCTAGTTCTAGGGTTGTGGTTGACATAATTATTAACGTTTATTAATTACATCTTCGTTAATTCGGATTATCATCTTGTGGTTGTTTCTTTAATTCTAGTGTTAACTTGTGAATTGTTGTAGCTACCAATTCATCCTACTATATACGCAAGGCTTGGGGAAAGCCGTGTTTAGATTAGAGTAGAATTAGAGAGAGCTTGTTTCTGAACCCGTGGCTCGGGGGACGATTTCGCGGTTAGGATAGAAATATACCTAACAGTCTTGCTTAATTAAATACCGTATTATATTCATTTATGATAGACTCAATACCATAGGAATATAGGATTGATATATTATGGGCAGACGAATAGTATTGTGGGAACATGCTATTCATATAAACGATTCGGTTAATTAGCAACCATAGATAATCTGGACCAACGAGTGTGATTATTGAACTTAATAGGATTGATAAACCAACCACAACCCTAGAATTTTCACCTCTTCTGAATTAAAATCTCATCATACACATTTGCATTCTTGATAAATTAGTTGTTACTTGCTTAATTTCCGCAATAGTAGATTAATAGAAAAACATCATTCTTAAATATCTTGGACACTTAATTGATTTTAGTTTTCCTAGTTGATAATTGATCTAAGTCTCTGTGGGTTCGACATCCGACTTTTGAGTCACTTTATTACTTGACGGCCACGTATACTTGCGTGTACTTGGGGAACCAATAATTTCTCATTTGCGAAGGCAAACTTGATCATTAAAGAAAATACTGATCTATTGCGACAACTAGAGATCCTTTATCTAGTTTCTTAATATCCCATTGCATGGGATGTGATAGACAATGAGTCAAAAGCATCTTGGATTTGGTTTATATACAACTTAATATCTGATTTGGAGTTAGGAGATGAAGTTGGATTACAGTTATGTTTGATACGCAAAAGGTATTTTACCAAACTTTTCTGGCTTAAAGTTCTACTTCATGTGTTATTATTATTTTTTTTATTCATCTCTATTTTGTAGGGTTCTGTTTGATTCATTTATGTTTTGTAGGGATTGGTATCAAGAATTCCTGAATTACTACCAAATTTTGAGCATCGAATGTGTGCTAGGCACATATGGTCTAACTGGTCAAAAACTTGAAGAGGTGAGGAGATGAGAAAGCAATTTTAGAGGACATTAGATATAAAGTAGTTAGGAAACATGTTGATATGATAAAGTTTACAGAGATTTGGATTACAGACATTTCTCCTATGGCAAGGGTGATTCTAGAAGAAAATAAGGAGTTTTTTAGGAAATGCAAAGTTTTGTGGTTTGGAACTGATGGGTTTGAGGTTGATGAGTATGAATATATATATATATATATATATATATATATATATATATATGTGGTTTGGAACTGATGGGTTTGAGGTTGATGAGTATGAATATATATATATATATATATATATATATATATATATATATATATATATATATATATATATATATATAGTGAACTTGAGGAGAAGAACATGCACTTGTAGATCCTGACAGTTAAGAGAGATCTCTTGTGCACATGCAATATGTGCAATCTATCACCAAGAAGAAGAACCATATAATTATGTGGGTAACTGTCATAGAAAGGAGACATTTCTCAAGGCATATCAATATTTTCTTGAACAAATCCCTAACATGAAGATGTGTCCTGACACTAATAACATGGTAATTGAGCCTCCAGCACTAAAGCCAATGCCATGCAGACCCCCAAAAAACAGAAGAAATGCCAAGAATGAACCTTAAAAAAAGAAGTATGGCAAGCTCTCCAAGCAAGGAGTGAAGATGACATGTTCAAAATGTCATCAAGTAGGCCATGACAAGTCTTCCTTCCAATCAAGGGTAAGTTGTAATGTTTTTCACCTTTCTTTTCACTTCAAATGCTAACTTAAATAAATGTTATAATTGTAATTTTTTTTAGGGTGGAATTGGAGAGTCTACTAGTAGACAGTCAACTCAAGCAACTCAAGAAAACTAAGGAAGTCAAGCAACTCAAGAATCTAGTGCAACTAATATAGGTAGTGGCAGAGGAAGGGGAAACAATACTAGATTTGGCATGGGTGCATTCCAAATGTACCTCCAGCAACTGCTTCTAGAAAACTTATTGTTAGGGTTAAAAGAGCAATCAAATGGGACTAAGGTTGTGAAGGATACTAGTGCAGTCAATATTGATCTTGATTTTAAACCTTCTACGCTTAAGGTTAAAGGCAGAAATGCTATTACTACTTCCCAGGTACAACAACTAAATGCAAACAGGAGAAACCAAATTGGATCTTCATCAACTACCTCTTCAGTTGCAAGTCCAGCCCCTCCAGCACCATAATGCAAAAGAGCATCCTCAAGAATGTAGTTGTGTTAGGATTATGCTATTTTGAGTTCATGTATTTTGCTAAGTATCCAGACTTGGATTAATTATTCTGTCTTTTTTGGTTCACTAGTTGATACTATTTTAAGAAGTTATATTCAAGTTTTGTTGCATTTCTATTCAACATTTGGAAATATGACTAGTGTTGTATAATACTTTAGTTGTGAATGCAATTTAAATACTATTGGTAGCCTCAACATTCGTGTTATTTGTTGCTTTTATAACATCAGTTGGCAGCCTCAACAACCTTTGCAACAGTTGTGAATGCAAAGGTTGTGAATGCAAGATGTGCTTTTTCATTAGTTGTGGATGCAATTGATGTGCTTTTTCTTCAAATGAACATAAGATATGGCTGATAAGTTGGACTGTATGTGCTTGGTAAATCTGGAAGATGGTAGGCTGCGATGGATATTTGTTAAATACTTATCAGTTGAGTTCAATTAAACCTTCAACATGTTAACACTTCGAATTCCATATTTGAACCAGTATATAAAAAAAGGCAGAAATTTTCATCAATTCATTGAAATAAGGCCACAGACCACAATTACATTCACACAAACTACCAGTTAAGACACATCCAAAATATATCAACCACCATTACAAACGCAAAGTACAAGAGCTAAGACATAGATGACATAATGGCATTAAAACACTTCTACTCCAACCACATGCAGAACTACAACAACTTCAACGATCGAAGGCACAATAGCAAACCCAGATAATTAGCATTATTACTATAACAGAAGCCAATTTCTTCCTCCATATTCTTGCTCGAGCACTTTCTTCTTCAAAAGCTTTGACCTTGTTCAATAAACCCCAAATAACCCTATTCGCTTGGCTAGGAAACTCATCATCAACCCACCTAAAATACTTACATCCACCTTTGTCCATCAAAAAAAAAAAGAAATTGATTCAAACTAAAATCGGGGACAACATAGTAAAAATAATTAATTGTAGTTAATTAACACTTACCTTTCAGTTTTGCATCCATAGAACCCCTTTCCAGGATTAGATGGAGACCGTGAAGTTTTTAATTGACATTCATGATCACACCGACATGAATCGATTCTTGGTGTGAGAGACATTATCCACAGAATTGAGAGCTTAAGCCAAAATCCGAACACTCAGGCGAGACTACTTTCAATTTGGAGAGAAGAGTAGAATTTTTAAACCAGAAAATAAAGAAAAGGGTGAAGAAATATGGTTGGATTTAAGAGACAAAGTAAACAGGGACAAGGGTTTATATAATAGGGAAGGGGTATATTTTTACCGTTTGTATTTTACCGTTGAAATAGTTTTTGTCAACATATTTTTAATGTTCACGCGCTCAACAACAGTGATGCTCACGTTATTTTCCATGTCAGTCGGACGTGTTAAAATGGTACTGTAAAAATAGAGTTAAAGTGTTTCATTGGTAAATGGCTTAGTTGAGGTGTTCAAGTGGAATTTCTGGGATAGTTAAAATGCCTGTCTATGTATTCTGCCAATATTATTTTAGTAAATGCCTTTTAAAATAAATAAAAATATCAAATTCTATTTTTTTTTAAAAAGACAAAGATAGTGTCATACGTAAAAATAACATATTTTTGGAAGTTTTAACATTGGTTTTTTTTAAAAAGAAGAAGATTACTCATGATAAATGAATAAATAGAGTTCATCGTTTCTATTATTTAACTCCTAAGTTTCCACATTCAGACAAATTATTGGGGATTGTTTGTGTTTGAAGAATTAATTCAATGATTTATCCTTCCATGGATTAGGCGGAACGTTAATAAAGCGTCTCTCTCTCTTGCTCGTATAGCTTTATCGTATGTAACTCGTGTAACTTGGGATTTCTATCCTTCGTGTTTAGCTTTTATTTTTTGTTTTGATGCTTCTCATTTAAAGAACAAGGATTTTCCATAACGTAACTCTGTTTTGACTTGGTTGTTTAATAAATATTTATTGCTTAAAGAAAAAATCTGTTAAGTTCCCGCATATTAACACTTTTTTTTTTTACTACGAACAATTTCTACATATTAACAATTTCTGTTGCGTTTTAAAATGAAATAAAAACATTAAATTCTATAAAAATAAAAAAACTCAAGAATACAAAAAAATTACATATATTTCACGGTAAGATTGACAAAAATATATTAATTTGGAAATTCTTTTAACTCTTTTGTTTCTTTGAAAGATCACTACATGCTAAATGAATAAATAGTGTACATTGTTTTTATTATTTAACTCCCATGTTTCCATATATTAACAGTTCCTTTTTTTAAAATATTTTACAACGAAAAATTTCGACCGTTAGAAGAAAGTTTCCTAAATTGTTACACGTTTGGTTTCCTACAAAGGCAGGGATTTCAGGTAAAATTTGTTGAATATAATTGGGCTTCACGTACTTCCCTAAAATCGAACTCATTGCCGTTGATCATAATGAATATGATGGATTCAGAGTTATTGAAATTTCTTTTGAGGAGTAGAAGATAATTGGGACACAAGTATTTACCGTTACTTTATTACACCAAGGAAGAAGAACAAGGGAAGGTTTAGTAGGATTGTAGGAAAAAGAGGTGGAACTTGGAAACAACAAGATAAGGGAAGAGCTGTTACTATAAAGAGTTGTGATGAGAGGAAAAGAGATTTGATTATTGGACGAATGAAGAGTATGTGTTATACTGAGAAGAATAATACTAAGTGTATTAATTCTGATGATTATAATGATGGTAAGTGGCTAATGAAGGAATATGTGTTGTCTGATCCTATTCTTAATAAGTTCAGTAATTCTGAGCGTAAAGATTATGTTATTTGTGCCATAAAAAAGTTGCCCAAAAGAAGTACTACTTGTAATTTTAGTCAGACTAGTAATGTGACAACTACTATGGAGTCATGTTCTGAACAAGAGAAGGTGGATACTGAGGTGACTTCTGATATAAATAATTATGTTGATCAGCCATTGATGGATCAGGACTATTTTGTTGAGAAAGCAATAGTAGAATCTGTTGAACCATTAATGGTGGAAACTGTTGGGATAAATTCGGTTAAGCCTTTGATGGATCAGGAATATACTGAGATGATCACTCCTATCTATTATGTTGAAGAACCAATGGAGGAATCTAAGGTGCAAAGTCACGAGGCTACTGGTGTAGAGAATGGTTCGTCGTTGGGGCTAACTACTTTTTCTCAATTTCAAGAATCTATGATCGCTGACTTTGAGAACGCGATGCAAGAATTTAATGTGCCTGAAATAATGGTTAGATCGGATGAAAATATGGGTTGTGACACACTATTGGAGAAGATCCAGACACAAGATCAAGAAGAAGAAGGTTGTTCTTTTGCTGTTAATGAGGAGCATAATATTGCATTTATGGAATCTGAAGTCAAGGCTACAAGTTTTCTTGAACTACTAACTGGTTCCAGGGGTTATGGTATGGGGAACAATCAGGTGCAATTGGTACCTGATCAATCGACTACAATAACAACAACTATGCCTCAATTCCTAGAAAGTTGGAATCGGTTGTATGAATCTTCAATGTCCATGTCGTTGGTACCTGAATCGACTACTATGCTAAATTCTAATGAAATTGAAACAGGTGAATGTGACACAACACCTTATTCTATTCAACCAGCAACTGATACTACCCTGGATTTTGAGGGACCAACAACTACTACTGAGGTACATTTAGAATCTGAAGGGAATACTATTCTGCAATATGGGGTCAAACATAAGGTTGCAACCGCTTACTATCCTCGGACTAGTGGGCAAGTTAAAGTCTCAAATAGAGAGATAAAGCATATCCTGGAGAAGACGGTTAGTGCAAGTAGGAAAGATTGGGCTGCAAAGCTTGATGATGCTCTATGGGCATACAGGGCTGCCTATAAAACTCCAATCGAAACCTCCCCTTACAAGCTAGTTTATGGGAAGGCATGCTATTTACCGGTGGAACTTGAGCACAAGGCCTATTGGGCGATAAAGAACCTGAACATTGATGCAGAATTAGTGGGTAGAAAGCGGGTGATGCAATTGAACGTGCTTGATGAGTTTTGCTTGCATGCGTATGAGAATGCCAAGTTATAGAAAGAAAAGACCAACCGCTGGCATGATAAGCATATCCACCATCGCGAGTTCGAACCGGGCCAATTAAGATGCTTTTCTGTGGAAGCTCAAATCGAGATGGTCAGGCCCGTTTGAGATAGTGAGAGTCACTCCACATGGTGCAATTGAGCTGTGCGTCTTAGGTGGCGAGAGAACGTTCTTAGGGAACGGACAAATAGTAAAGCACTATTATGGAGGTGACTTTGATCGTCAGAAGTCGAAGGTGTTACTTGCCAATTATTAGACGAGATTCTGTGTAGTCACTCTTATAGCCAAATGTATCCTACCCGACCCGCAGCCTACTTTACAACCAATTAAAGCCATACTTGATCCTAGACTGAATGAGCTCGATTAGTAGAGTTGTACACTACGGGCAAGCCTATGGTGCATCTTTTGTGGCATATGAATGTTATTTCTGAGAGTGAGTGAATTCTTACTATCTTGAGTTCCTAATTGTTCTTAAATTTTAATATTTATGGAACTACTCTCTTTTGTTGTGTGAGGGAACTTGATACATGAAGAAAAGGTAATAATGTCATTGACCTCTATGTTAGAGTAAGTGAGTGAGTGGTGAATAATGTATGGTACTTGTGAGTAAAATCTTGAGGTGAAGATGTTACACCCTTGTGCTTAGTCTATTTTAAAGATTCTTGGTGTGATGTGTTAGGAGAATTGTTTCAAAATATCGTATCTATATAAAGTGTAGTTGGATTGCTCGAGGAAGAGCAACATTTAAGTGTGGGGTAGTGATGTTTGGCTATAATTCAATATTTTTAGTGCATTACTTACCTTACATTTTGGGGCTTTAATACTAAACTATGCTATATTTGTACTTAATTGAGTTTATTTTATGTGTAGGTACGTTGAAGACGTAATTGGGAGCAAAGTGGAGATTTTATGTGTATTTTATACACTACAGGAATGGAGTTATGATTATTTAATTAGTAGATATATAAGGATTAAGGTTTAACATTACAAAGGAAGACAAAAGAGACAAATCAAAAGGAGACAAAAAGAACAATTGAAAAAAGAAACAAAAACGTGAAATGGAAATGTTAGGCAACAAAATTGAATCGAAGCAGCAGCAGGCGTAGCGAGCTACTTTGCTCGCGTTAGAGCAGTTGAGGCGAGGATTAAAGCGCGCGATAGAGCTTGCGTCGCATGGGCTACAGTGAGATGAAGCTCGCGTTTTGCCTCGCGCTGCGAGGCTTGTAGCGAGGATGTTCCGTGTTTTAAAGCCTATCTTGCCGCCTTTTTGGTTTTGGACTTGGTTATTTCGTCTAGGCTTTTTCTCTACACATATAAATAGTCATTAAACACCATTTTTAGAGGAGTTTTTGCGATCGGAAGGAAGAACATTACGTAGAATAACTTTTGGAGGAGAAAATCATCGAGTTCTTCATTCCTTTATCTATTCTTTGTAATTTGTTTATGCAAAATACTTGAAAAATTGTTACTACGAACATGAGTGGCTAAGCACTCTAGTTCTAGGGTTTTGGTTGACATGATTATTAACGTTTATTAATTACATCTTTGTTTATTCGGATTATCATCTTGTAGTTATTTTTTTAATTCTATTTTAAACTTGTGAATTATTGTAGCTACCAATTCACCATACTATCTATGTTATGCTTGGGGAAAGCCGTGTTTAGATTAGAGTAGAATTAGAGAGAGCTTGATTCTGAACTCGTGGCTCGAGGGACGATTTCGCTGTTAGGATAGGAATATAGCTAACAGTCTTGCTTAATTGAATATCGTATTATATTCGTTCATGGTAGACTCAATACCATAGGAATATAGGATTGATATATTGTGGGCAGGCGAGTAGTATTGTGGGAACATGCTTTTAATATAAACGATCCGGTTAATTAGCAATCATAGATAATCTGGATTAATGAGTGTGATCATTTAGCTTAATAGGGTTGATAAACCAACCACAACCCTAGAATTTTCACCTCCTACGAATTACAATCATCATACACATTTGCATTCTTGATAAATTAGTTGTTACTTGTTTAGTTTCCGTAATAGTAGTTGTTACTTGGGCAATTAATTGATTTTAGTTTGCTTAGTTGACAATTGATCTAAGTCTTTGTGGGTTCGACATCCGACTTTCGAGTCACTTTATTACTTGACGGCCACGTATATTTGCGTGTACTTGGGAAACCAAGAAGTTTTTGGCGCTGTTGCAGAAGACTTAGTTATTGATTGTTTATCTAAGTTAAGCTTTTATTCGTTATTTATTCAAGTTTTAATTTTTAGTTTGCTTTATTTGTGATAACGCAGGCTCTTCTCTTGAATGCGGAGGAGTAGAAGCGCAAACAATATCCTTCCTCTTGATCCTGAGATCAAACGAACACTTCATAGAGTAAGGAGGGAAGTTAAAGCTAGAACTAGAATTGAAAGAGAGTTGGATATCGTAGTTCAACCACAACCAATAGAGATGGCACGTAATGAAGGGCGTCCGGTGATAGAAGCTGCAAGGCCAAATCTTGCAAATATAACTCAGGCAATTGTGAAGCCTGAGATCATGGGTCACTTTGAACTCAAACAGTATATGGTACAGCTGATTCAGTCCACACGGCAATATGTGGGTCTATCTCATGAAGACCCGCAAGGGCATATTCAGAACTTCCTGGAAATTACAGACACTTACAATTATCCGAACGTTTCCAAGGATTATGTCAGGCTGACACTGTTTCCCTTTTCACTGCTAGGGGAAGCTAAGGAATGGTTACAAAAGGAGCTCGCGAACTCAATCCATAATTGGGATGATCTAGCAAGGAAATTCTTGATCAAGTTTTTTCCCACTAAGAAGACAAAGTCGCTGAGGAGCCAGATTCTTGGGTTTCAACAACGAGATGGCGAGACTCTTTATCAAGCTTGGGAAAGATACAAGAAGCTACTCAGAGACTGCCCACATCATTGTCAGACTGATGAGGTGTTGGGTCACACTTTCGTTGATGGATTGGACGAGGCATCAAAGATGAATCTTGACTCAACATGTGGGGGTAGTTGCATGGCAAAACCGTATAGTGAGATCCAGATCATGCTAACAAATTTCAATGCTAATGATAATAATTGGCAAGGAGATGGGGAACCACGAAGAGCACTTAAACAAAAGGCAGCAGGTGTGATCGAGCTTGATGATTTCTCAGCCATGAAGGCAGATATAGCGAGATTAGCAAATCAGATGAATAAGATGACAATGCACCAAGCACAACAGATGCAGCATGTGCAACAAATATCTACTTGTTGTAAGTTATGTGGTGAAGGTCACATAAGTGACATATGCCCCATGAATCCTGAATCCATATACAATGTGGGGAAACAAGCTAGGGGGCGATGAATCAAAATGCTCAATATGGTAACACATACAATCCGAACTGGAGGAAGCATCCTAACTTCTCTTGGGGTGGAAATCAGAACATCAAGCCTCAAGCGAATTATAATCATCCACCTCAACCTCCACAACAATCAGAAGAGAGTTTGACTGACATGATTAAAAAGCTCTTGCTAGACAATCAGAAAGTTATGGCTGAGAATCAACAATTGCGCACAGAGTTCAGAAATCCAGAGAGGCAGTTTGGAAAAATGGCTAACAATCAGAATATTAGACATGTTGGTGCTCTCCCAAGTGATACAGAGAAAAATTCTCAACTCAATGCAGTGACTTTGAGAAATGGGAGAGAGTTAGCAGAGGTGCCTAAGAAAAAAAAGGAGCAGTCTGGGCTCGAAGAAGAAAGAGTGCCAAAACCTGTAGAGGTAGATGAGAGAAACAAAATAGAGTATGAGCAAATATCGGAGAGGGTGCCACCTCATTTTCCTCAAAGACTGAGAAATAAAAATGATGACCATATGTTTCACAAATTTTTAGATATGCTGAAGCAGATACACTTGAACATCCCTTTGGTGGACATGCTCCGTGAGGTCCCAAAATATGCAAAATATATTAAGGATATATTGGCAAATAAGAGGAGGTTAACTGAATTTGAGACCGGCGCACTTACTGGGGAGTGCACTTCCAGGATTCAACATAAGCTTCAACAAAAGCTTAAGGATCCGGGTAGTTTTACCATCCCCGTGAGGATTGGTGAAATTAATGTGGGTAGAGCCTTGTGTGATTTGGGTGCAAGTATCAATTTGATGTTGTTGTCAGTGTTCAAACAATTGAGATTAGGAGCTTCGAGACCCACCACGGTGCTGCTTCAGTTAGCTGACATATCTTATGTTTATCCTGATGGGGTAATTGAGGACGTCTTGCTGCAGATTGGGAAGTTTATTTTCCCTGTAGATTTTATCATCCTGGACTACGAGGATGATGAGTTAGTTCCTATCATCTTGGAACGACCTCTTTTGGCCACTGGAGATGCCATTATCAAAGTCCGAGAAGGTAAGATGATCCTGAGGGTGGACAATGAAGAAGCGGTCTTCAATGTATATCGAGCCATTCAGTTGCCTCATCATTACGAGGACCTGGCCATGATTTATGTGGTGAAGATAAATGAACCAGTCTTAGAGCCAAGTGCATTTAAAAAAGATGCACTAGAAAAGGAATTGATGTTGTTCAATCACTTGGAACCGAAAGAGGAGGTTGTGGAGATGTTGCAAATTTTGGATGCATCTTGTGAATCATAAGAGCAAGATCCCAGTTTGAGCCTCTGGATAGGCCAATCGGCCTGCCCCCTAGACCCTCAGTTGAGGAGGCTCCAAAACTGGAACTTAAACCCTTACCATATTATCTTCATTATGCATATTTGGGTAGTTCTAACACTTTACCTATGATTGTTTCTTCTCATTTGTCTAAATTGCAGGAAGAAAAAGCTCTTAAGGGTGCTGAGGGTATGGTTGACATAATTATTAACGTTTATTAATTACATCTTCGCTAATTCGGATTATCATCTTGTGGCTGTTTCTTTAATTCTAGATTTAACTTGTGAATTGTTGTAGCTACCAATTCACCTTACTATCTATGCTATGCTTGGGGAAAGCCGAGTTTAGATTAGAGTAGAATTAGAGAGAGCTTATTTCTGAACCCGTGGCTCGGGGGACGATTTCGCGGTTAGGATAGGAATATACCTAACAGTCTTGCGTAATTGAATACCGTATTATATTTGTTCATGATGGACTCAATACCATAGGAATATAGGATTGATATATTATGGGCAGGCGAGTACTATTGTGGGAACAAGCTATTCATATAAACGATCCGGTTAATTAGCAACCATAGATAATCTGGACCAACGAGTGTGATTATTGAACTTAATAGGATTGATAAACCAACCACAACCCTAGAATTTTCACCTCTTCTGAATTAAAATCTCATCATACACATTTGCATTCTTGATAAATTAGTTGTTACTTGTTTAATTTCCGCAATAGTAGCTTAATAGAAAAACATCATTCTTAAATATCTTGGACACTTAATTGATTTTAGTTTTCTTAGTTGACAATTGATCTAAGTCTCTGTGGGTTCGACATCCGACTTTCGAGTCACTTTATTACTTAACAGCCACGTATACTTGCGTGTACTTGGGGAACCAATAATTTCTCATTTGCGGAGGCAAACTTGATCATTAAAGAATATACTGATCTATTGCGACAACTAGAGATCCTTTATCTAGTTTCTTAATATCCCATTGCATGGGATGTGATAGACAATGAGTCAAAAGCATCTTGGAGTTGGTTTATGTACAACTTAATATCTGATTTGGAGTTAGGAGATGAAGCTGGATTAACATTTATGTTTGATACGCAAAAGGTATTTTACCAAAACTTTCTGGCTTAAATTTCTACTTCATGTGTTATTATTTTGTTTTATTCATCTCTATTTTGTAGGGTTCTGTTTGATTCATTTATGTTTTGTTGGGATTGGTACCAAGCATTCCTAAATTGCTACCAAATTTTGAGCATCGAATGTGTGCTAGGCACATATAGTCTAACTGGTCAAAAACTTGGAGAGGTGAGGAGATGAGAAAACAATTTTGGAGGTATTCTAAGGCTAGTTTTGAGATGAAGTTTGTTGCGACCCGAAATTCCCACCTTCACACCGTGATGGCATCTAACATTTCACTTGCTAGGCAAGACAACATTAGAGTAATATTATCCACTTTTAAAACAATTTTTAAATTTATTAATAACAAAGAACAATTGCGGAAGTAAATTGTGAAATATAGTGAATAATCCAAAAAACAACAACGGTGTCTAAATACCATCCCAGAATTGGTGTCTCAAGTGCACGAGCTTCAATGACGGGGACTTCAGAACTGCGGACGCTGTGCAGTTATACCTCAAGTCTCCTCCGAGTAGCTGAAATCTGAGCAAGTCTATAGTACGCCGCTTGGACCAACTCTGAAATCTGCACAAGAAGTGTAGAGTGTAGTATCAGTACAACCGACATCATGTACCGGTAAGTGCTGAGCCTAACCTCGACGAAGTAGTGACGAGGCTAAGGCGGGTCACTTACATTAACCTGTACGCAATATTAGTAACAACAACAAATAATAGAAATAAAATCAGGTAACTCATTTATAATAATTGAAGCCAACTAAGCAGTCATAACCAATTATTATTTCCATCAATTTCCGTTGCAGCGTGCAACCCGCTCTCACAATATATTCACATTCAATTCTGTTGTGACGTGCAACCCGCTCCTCTAATATATTCAGTTTAATCAAGTCTGTTGCGGCGTGCAACCCGATCCCTCAATATATATATATATATATATATATATATATATATATATATATATATATATATATATATATATATATCGACTTTTAAATAAGTCTGTTGCGGCGTGCAACCTGATCCACCAATATGGACTTTTAATAAGTCTGTTGCGGCATGCAACCCGATCCTCCAATATATCCATTTCAATCAATTCTGTTGCGGCGTGCAACCCGACCCTCCAATATATCCATTTACCAATTCTTATAGAAACAATTTCCCCAATAAATGCAGCAATTAATATAAAATTATAAGACAACAAGCATACAATAATTATGATTTAATTATGAAACAAACAATGACAAATAGCAAATTATTATGGACATCAGGGAGAAAATAGGCAGTTTAATATTTAATATACTAAATGTCAAACAACAATTAAGACACATAATTCAAATAGCATGTAACAATTAATGCATGAATTCAAGAATTAATATTTGACAAATAATATGAGAGGAACAATTATTATGATAATTAATTCATGATTTAAAACGGTTTACAATTTTTCAAGTAATTATGCAAATAATTAATTTGACTACGTATAGACACTCGTCACCTCGTCTATACGTCGTTCACATGCATTTCACATAAGAAATAGTTTAAGGGTTCTATTCCCTCAAGTCAAGGTTAACCACGACACTTACCTTGCTTTGCAAATTCCAATCAATTACTCGACCACACCTTTTCCTTTTAAATTTGTCTCCAAAAGCTTCAAATCTATTCATAAACAACTCAATATACTCAATACGAATCATAGGAATTAATTCTATATAAATTTACAAATTTGCCGGTTAAAAATCCAAAATTCATTAAAATATTTAACAGTGGGACCCACTTATCAAATCTCGGAAAAAACATACGAAATCCGAAGACCCGTTCCGATACGAGTTCAACCATACAAAATTTATCAAATTTCGATGTCAAATGGACCTTCAAATCTTAAATTTTTGATTTTGGAAGATTTTATAAAAATCTGATTTTTTTCATCCATAAATTCACGGATTCTTGATATAAACGAGTATGGAATCATGAAATATAATCAATATAGGATAAGGAACACATACCCCAATGTTTTCCCGTGAAAATCGCCCAAAAATCGCCTTACCCGAGCTCAAAAATGGAAAAGGGTTGAAAATGGGACGAATCCCATTTTCCAGAACTTAAATTCTGTTTCTGGAACTTTTACCCTTCGCGAACGCGGTTAGTGCCTCACGTTCGCGAAGAAAATTTTTGTGCCGCCAAAACTTTGCTCTTCGCGAACGCGAAGCCTTGCCAAATTTGGCCTTCACGAACGCGATACACCCTACGCTAACGTGAAGCTTTATCGCTTGGTGCCCGGCCAGGCCTCGCCTTCTACGCGAACGCTTCCACGCGTTCGTGATGAACACTGCCTTCTTCCCTTCGCGAACGCGGCCCCATCTTCGTGAACGCGAAGTGTAATTTTCACCTGCCTCCAGTTTATTCTTCGTGCACGCGAGCCTCTTCTCGCTAACGTGAAGAAGGATACCAGAAGCAGATTTCTGCAGTTTTTCCCAAGTCCAAAAATGGTCCGTTAATCACCCGAAACCAACCTGAGCCCTCGGGGCTCCAAACCAAACATGCACCCAAGTCCTAAAACATCATAGGAACTTGCTCGCATGATCAAATCGCCAAAATAACACCAAGAACTACGAATCGGATACCAAATCAAAGGAAATTTTCAAGAAAACTTTAAACACTTATATTTTTACAACCGGACGTCTGAATCATGTCAAATTAACTCTGATTCTCACCTAATTTTGCAGACAAGTCTTAAATATTATAGTGGACCTATACCGAGCTCCCGAACCAAAATGGGGACACGGGGTCAATACATCTAACATCAATAATTTCTTAAAAATTATTAAGCTTTCAATCTTTAAAGTTTTCATCAAAATTCCATATCTCGGGCTAGGGACTTCGGAATTCGATTCCGGGCATACGCCCAAGTCCCAAATCACGATACGGACCTACCAAAATTGTCAAAACACTTATCCGGGTCCGTTTGCTCAAAATGTTGACCAAAGTCAACTCAGTTGAGTTTTAAAGCTCTATTTCACAGTTTAATCAATTTTTCACATAAAACCTTTCCGAAAAATTGTACGGACTGCGCACGCAAGTCGAGAAATGATAAATGGTGCTTTTCAAGGTCTTAGAATACAGAATTACTTATTAAATTTTATGATGACATTTTGGGTCATCACATTCTCCACCTCTAAAACAAACGCTCGTCCTCGAACGGAGTTAGAAAAAGTACCTGAGCTGGTGAATAAGTGTGGATATTTACTCCGCATGTTCGACTTGGACTCCCAGGTAGATGCCTCTACTGGATGACCTCTCCATTACACCCGAACTGAACGATAACTCTTAGACCTCAACTGTCAGACCTGTCGGGCTAGAATAGCCACCGGCTCCTCCTCGTAAGTCAAATCTTTGTCCAATTGTACTGAGCTGAAATCTAACACATGGGACGAATCACCATGATATTTACGGAGCATAGACACATGGAACACCGAATGAACCGCTGATAAACTAGGTGGTAATGCAAGCCTGTAGGCAACTTCACCCACCCTTTCAAGAATTTCAAAGGGTCCGATATACCTAGGGCTCAACTTGCCCTTCTTTCCAAACCTCATTACACCTTTCATAGGTGAAACTCGGAGCAATATTCTTTCTCCAACCATGAATGCAATATCACGAATTTTACAGTGGGTATAATGCTTTTGCCTAGATTGAGTTGTGCGAAGTCGATCCTGAATAATCTTGATCTTATCCAAGGCATCCTGTACCAAATCGGTACCCAACAACCGAGCCTCTCCCGGTTCAAACCAACCAACTGGCGATCGGCATCGCCTTCCGTATAATGCTTCATATGGAGCCATCTGAATGCTCGACTGGTAGCTATTATTATAAGCAAACTCCGCAAGTGGTAAGAAATGATCCCAAGAAACTCCAAAGTCCATAACACAAGTGCGAAGCATATCTTCCAATATCTGAATGGTGCATTCTGACTGTCCGTCTGTATATACTCAACTCAACTCGCGTGCCTAACTCATATTGTACAGCCCTCCAGAAATGTGAGGTAAATTACATACCTCGATCTGAAATAATAGACACGGGCACACCGTGAAGGCGGACAATCTCACGAATGTAAATTTCAGCTAACCTCTCTGAAGAATAGGTAACTGCCACTGGAATGAAAAGTGCTGGCTTGGTCAACCTGTCCAAAATGACCCAAACTGCGTCAAATTTTCTCTGAGTCTGTGGGAGCCCAACAACAAAATCCATAGTGATACGCTCCCACTTCCACTCAGGAATTTCTAACTTCTGAAGCAAACCACCAGGTCTCTGATGCTCGTAATTAACTTGCTGACAATTCAGACACCGAGCTACATATGCAACTATATCCCTTTTCATTCTCCTCCACCAATAATGTTGCCGCAACTCTTGATACATTTTGGCGGTACCTGGATGAATAGAGTACCTAGAACTGTGTACCTCTTCAAGAATTAATTCACGAACACCATCCACATTAGGCACACAAATACGACCCTACATTCGCAGAACTCCATATCCCCCCACAGCAACATGTTTGGCATCACCGTGCCGCACCGTGTCCTTAAGGACAAGTAAATGAGGATCATCATACTGTCTCTCTCTAAAGCGCTCATATAAAGAAGGACGAGCGACTGTGCAAGCTAGAACCCGATTGGGTTCTGAAACATCTAACATCACAAACGGATTAGCCAAAGTCTGAACATCTGTAGCTAATGGCCTCTCACCAACCAGAATATATGCAAGACTGCCCATACTCACAGCCTTTCTACTCAAAGCATCGGCCACCACATTGGCCTTTCTGGGGTGATACAAAATGGTGATATCTTAGTCTTTCAACAACTCCAACCATCTTCTCTGCCTCAAATTAATATCCTTTTGTTTGAACAAATACTAAAGTTTACGATGATCAGTAAATACCTCACACGAGACACCGTAGAGGTAATGCCTCTAAATCTTCAGCACATGAATAATGGCTGCCAATTCTAAGTCATGAACAGGATAATTCTTCTCGTGAACTTTCAACTGCCGCGACGCATATGCAATTACCTTGCCATCTTGCATTAATACTGTACCAAGCCCAATGTGAGATGCGTCACAATATAAGGTATACGATCTTGAACCTGCGGGTAATACTAATACTGGCGCCGTAGTCAAAGCAGTCTTGAGCTTCTGAAAGCTCAACTCACACTCGTCTGACCATCTGAATGGGACACCTTTCTGGGTCAATCTGGTTAATGGTCTTGCTATAGATGAAAACCATTCCACGAACCGACAATAATAACCTGCTAAACCCAGGAAACTCTGGATATCTGTAACTGAAGTAGGTCTAGGCCAATTCTGAACAACCTCAATCTTCTTAGGATCCACCTTTATGCCTTCTGTCGATACAACATGCCCCAAAAAGGCAACTGAGTCTAACCAAAACTCACATTTTGAAAACTTGGCATATAACTGATTATTCTTCAAAGTGTGAAGCACACTTCGAAGATGCTGCTCATGCTCCTCTCAATTACTGGAGTAAATCAAGATATTATCAATGAATACAACCACAAAAGAATCCAATAAGGCTTGAACACCCGATTCATCAAATTCATAAATGCTGCTGGAGCATTTATCAACCCAAATGACATCAGTAGGAATTTGTAATGCCCATACCGAGTTCGAAAAACTGCTTTAGGGACATTAGATGCCCTAATCTTCAACTGATGATAACCAGACCTCAAATCGATCTTCAAAAATACCTTGGCACCCTGAAGCTGATCAAATAAGTCATCAATTCTTGGCAGCGGATATTTTTTTTTTATAGTGGCCTTGTTCAACTGCGGATAATCTATACACATCCGCATAGAGCCATCTTTCTTCTTTACAAATAATACTGGTGCACCCCAGGGCGAGACACTGGATCTAACGAATCCCTGATCAAGCAAGTCTTGTAACTGCTCTTTCAATTCTTTCAACTCCGGCGGGGACATAAGGTATGGTGGAATAGAAATGGTCTGAGTGCCCGGAGCCAAATCAATACATAAGTCAATTTCTCTGTCGGGTGGCATCCCCGACAAATCTGCAGGAAATACTTCTGGAAATTCACGAACAACTGGTACTGAGTCCATAGAAGGAACATCCGCATTGGGATCGTGAATATAAGCCAAATAGGCTAGACACCCTTTCTCTACCATATGCAGAGCTTTCATATAAGAAATAAACCTGCTGGCAGAATGACCAAGAGTTCCTTTCCACTCTAACCGAGGTAACCCCGGCATGGCTAGAGTCACTGTCTTGGCCTGAAAATCCAATATAGCATGATAAGGTAACAGCCAATCCATACCCAAAATGACATCAAAATCTACCATATCAAAAAGTAGAAGATCCACACTAGTCTCCAGATTACCAATAGTAATCATACACAAATGATAGACATGATCTACTATAACAGATTCTCCCACCGGAGTAGATATACACACAAAAGTTCTCAGAGAATCACAAGGCACAACCAAATATGAAGCAAAATAGGAGGACGCATAGGAATAAGTAGATCCTGGATCAAATAGAACTGAAGCATCTCTATGGTAAACTAGAATAATATATGTGATCACATCATCAGATGACTCGGCATCAGGCCTAACTGGAAAAGCATAAAATTGGGGTTGGGCCCTACCACTCTGAACTGCATCCCTGGGACGGCCTCTAACTGGCTGGCCTCCACCTCTAACGATCTGACCTCCACCTCTAATGGCCTGACCTCCACCTCTAATGGCCTGACCTCCACCTCTAGTTGCCTGACCCCTACCTCTAGCTGGCTGAGCAGGTGATGAAGCAACCGGTGCCAGTATGATGGCACAAGAATCTTGCCGAGATCTGTTACTCGCCAATCTAGGGCAATAGCTCCTGATGTGACCAATGTTCCCACACTCATAACACCTATCCTGATGCCGTGGATGCTGAAGCTGAAGCTGACCTAAATGGGCCGGATAACCGCTGTAGTAACTCTAGAGTGGTGTTGCACTGATAGGAGCTGAATGTGCACTGAATGTTGGCTGCCCAGAGTAAGGCATAATAGGACCGTGACTCCCTGAAGCACCAGGAGATGCATGAAGTGCTGAATGAAACGGTCTGGGAGGATGACCCCTACCAAAATTACCCCTGCCTCCAGACGAGTCACCACCGAAATCACAGAATAGACGAGGCCTCTTATCAGACCTCTTCCCTCTCTCCTATGCAAGAACCATCTCGATCCTCCTCGCGACATTAGCAGCCGCCTGAAATAAAATCTCGCTTCCGGTCTCCTTGGCCATCTAAAGCCTGATAGGGTGAGTGAGTCCCTCAATAAACCTCCTCACTCTCTCCCCCTCAGTAGGTAGTAAAAGGAGAGTATGACGGGCCAAATCCACAAAACGGGACTCATACTGAGTAATAGTTATACTGCCCTGCTGTAGACGCTCAAATTGCTTGCAGAATTTCTCTCTCAGTGTGATAGGGAGGAACTTCTCCAGAAATAGCTGAGAGAACTTTTCCCAGGTAAGTGCAGGCGATCCGACTGGTCAGGTCAGTGTATAATCTCTCCACCACCTCTTGGCAGAACCCGTCATCTGAAATACAGTAAAATCAACCCCATTGGTCTCAACTATACCCATGTTCCGCAGCACCTGGTGGCAGCATTCAAGATAATCTTGTGGGTCCTCAGAATGTGTACCACTGAAGTGAACTGTAAAGAGCTTAGTAAACTTATCAAGTCTCAATAAGGCCTTAAAAGACATGGCAGGCCTATCACCGGTCTGTGCCGCAATAATTGGTTGAACTACCCCAACTGGCGAGGCTGCTGGAGCCTGATTCTGGGGAGCCATCTGCTCCGGAGTGGGAGTAGTGGGAGTTTGTGCTCCTCCCCCAGCCTGTGAGATGGTTGGTGCCGCTTGAAATGTACCATTCTGGGCCACGCCCTCCATAAGACTTACCAAATGGACTAGAGCGTCCTGAAGTACTGGAGTGGCTATGAATCCTTCCGGGACCTGAACTGGTCCAACTAGTACATTCTGAACTGGAACTTCCTCCTGAAGATCCATATGAGGTTCTATAATAGGTGCAGTTGCTCGAGCTCTGGACTGAGCTCTACCTCTGCCTCTGCCTCTGCCTCGGCCTCTAGCATGACCTCGGCCTCAACCTCTACCCGTGGCCATAGTTGCCACTGGGGGTTCTGGTTCCTGTCCATCGGTAGAGGTATTACGTGTTCTCACAATGTGCGAGAGAATAAGAGTAGAATGATTCAATCATCGATGATAAAATAAAATCGAATGACAGAATAAGAAAGAAGTGATGTTGTTCCTAAACTTCATAGCCTCTAAGAGAAAAGTACAGACGTCTCCGTACCGATCCTTCAAACTCTACTAAGCATGCTCGTGACTCGTGAGACCTATGTAACCTAGTGCTTTGATACCAACCGTCACGACCCGAAATTCCCACCTTCGGACCGTGATGGCGCCTAACATTTCACTTGCTAGGCAAGCCAACGTTAGAGTAATATTATCCATTTTTAAAACAATTTTTAAATTGATTAATAACAAAGAACAATTGCGGAAGTAAATTCTGAAATATAGGGAATAATCCAAAAAAAACAACGGTGTCTAAATACCATCCCAGAATTGGTGTTTAAATACCATCCCAAATAAAGGTCTGAATATAATAAAGATGTCTGAAAACAAACACACAGCTAAAGTAAAATAGACGGGGACTTCAGAACTGCGGCCGCTGTGCAGTTATACCTCAAGTTTCCTCCGAGTAGCTGAAATCCGAGCAAGTCTATAGTACCCCGCTGGGACCAACTCCGAAATCTGCACAAAAAATGTAAAGTGTAGTATCAGTACAACCAATCCCATGTACCGGTAAGTGCTGAGCCTAACCTCGACGAAGTAGTGACGAGGCTAAGGCGGGTCACTTACTTTAACATGTACGCAATATTAGTAAAAACAACAAATAATAGAAATAAATCAGGTAACTCATTTATAATAATTGAAGCCAACTCAACAGTCATAACCAATTATCATTTCCATCAATTTCCGTTGCAGTGTGCAACCCGCTCTCACAATATATTCACATTCAATTCTGTTGCGGTGTGCAACCCGCTTCTCCAATATATATCATTTTAATCAAGTCTGTTGCGGCATGCAACCCGATCCTCCAATATATATATATATATATATATCAACTATTAAATAAGTCTATTGCGGCGTGCAACCTGATCCTCCAATATGAACTTTTAATAAGTCTGTTGCGGTGTGCAACCCGATCCTCCAATATATCCATTTCAATCAATTCTATTGCGGCGTGTATCTCGATCCTCCAATATATTCATTTACCAATTCTTATAGAAGAAATTTCCGCAATAAATACAACAATTAATATAAAATTATAAGACAACAAGCATACAATAATTATGATTTAATTATAAAGCAACCAATGACAAATAGCAAATTATTATGGACATCAGGGAGAAAATAGGCAGTTTAATATTTAATATGCTAAATGTCAAACAACAATTAAGGCACATAATTCAAATAGCATGTAACAATTAATGCAGGAATTCAAGAATTAATATTTGACAAAGAATAGGAGAGGAACAATTATTATAATAATTAATTCATGATTTAAAACGATTTATGATTTTTCAAGTAATTATGCAAACAATTAATTTGACGATGTATAGACACTCGTCACCTCGCCTATACGTCGTTCACATGCATTTCACATAACAAATAGTTTAAGGGTTCTATTTCCTCAAGCCAAGGTTAACCACGACACTTACCTTGCTTTGCAAATTCCAATCAATCTCGACCATAGCTTTTCCTTTTAAATTTGTCTCCAAAAGCTTCAAATCTATTCATAAACAACTCAATATACTCAATACAAATCATAGGAATTAATTCCATATCAATTTACTAATTTGCCGGATATAAATCTGAAATTTATTAAAATATTCGACAGTGGGACCCATGTCTCAAATCTAAGAAAAAACTTACAAAATCCGAACACCCGTTCGAATACGAGTTCAACCATACAAAATTTATCAAATTCCGGTGTCAAATGGACCTTCAAATCTTAAATTTTCGTTTTTGGAAGATGTTATAAAAATCTAATTTTTCTTCCATAAATTCACAGATTCATGATATAAACGAGTATGAAATAATAAAATATAATCAATATAGGATAAGAACCACTTACCCGAATGTTTTTCCGTGAAAAGCGCCCAAGAATTGCCTTACCCGAGCTCAAAAATGGAAAAGGGTTGAAAATGGGACGAATCCCATTTTCCAGAACTTAAGTTCTGTTTCTAGAACTTTTACCCTTCGCGAACGCGGTCAGTGCCTCGCGTTCGCGAAGCACATTTTTGTGCTGCCAAAACTTTGCTCTTTGCGAACTCGAAGGCAATGTCGTGAACGTGAGGCCTTGCCAAATTTGGCATTCGCGAACGCGATACACCCTACGCGAACGCGAAGCTTTATCGCTTGGTGCCCGGCCAGGCCTTGTTCCCTTCGCGAACGCGGCCCTCTCTTCATAAACATGAAGAGTAATTTTCACCTGCCTCCAGTTTCTTCTTCGTGAACGCGAGCCCCCTCTCGCGAACGCGAAGAAGGATACCAGAAGCAGATTTCTGCAGTTTTTCCCAAGTCCAAAAATGGTCCGTTAATTATCCAAAACCAACCCGAGCCCTCGGGGCTCCAAACCAAACATGCACCTAAGTCCTAAAACATTGTACAAACTTGCTCGCGTGATCAAATCGCCAAAATAACATCAAGAACTACGAATCGGACACCAAATCAAAGGAAATTTTCAGGAAAACTTTAAAACTTATATTTTTACAACCGGACGTCCGAATCATGCCAATCAACTCCGATTCTCTCCAAATTCGGCGGACAAGTCTTAAATATTATAGTGGACCTATACCAGACTCCAGAACCAAAATGATGACTCGGGGTCAATAAATTCAACATCAGTAATTTCTTAAAATCATTAAGCTTTCAAGCTTTTGATTTTTCATTAAAATTCCATATCTCGGGCTAGGGACCTCGGAATTCGATTCCGGGCATACGCCCAAGTCCCAAATCACGATACGGACCTACCGGAATTGTCAAAACACTGATCTGGATCTGTTTGCTCAAAATGTTGACCAAAGTCAACTCAGTTAAGTTTTAAAGCTCTATTTCACATTTTAATCCATTTTTCACATAAACACTTTCTGGAAAATTGTACGGACGGCGCACGTAAGTCGATGAATGATAAATGGTGATTTCAAAGTCTTATAATACATAATTACTTATTAAATTTAAAGATGACATTTTGGGTCATCACAAAGTTGAAAAAAGAACTAGTTGGGAAAACTTGAAAAAATATATGTGAAAGCCTATTGAAGTATAACAAAGAGTATTTGATGCAGAGCGTTTTTTCTTGAACACTTCAAATGTGATATTGCAGAAAATAATATGTGTGCGACCTTTAATTCTTGGATATTGGCACCTAGGCACCAGTCTATTATTAGCATGTTAGATGACATTAGATATAAAGTAGTTAGGAGACATGTTGATATGATAAAGTTTGCAGAGATTTGGATTACAGATATTTCTCCTACGGCAAGGGTGATTCTAGAAAAAAATATGGAGTTTTCTAGGAAATGCAAAGTTTTGTGGTTTGGAACTGATGGGTTTGAGGTTGATGAGTATGAATACATACATATGGTGAACTTGATGAGAAGAACATGCACTTGTAGATCCTGGCAGTTAAGAAGGATCTCTTGTGCACATGCAATATGTGAAATCTGTCACCAAGAAGAAGAACCATATAATTATGTGGATAACTGGCATAGAAAGGAGACATTTCTCAAGGCATATCAATACTTTCTTAAATAAATCCCTAACATGAAGATGTGGCCTGACACTAATAACATGGTAATTGAGCCTCCAGCACCAATGCCAATGTCAGGCAGACCCCCCCAAAAAAAGAAGAAAGGCCAAGAATGAGCCTTAAAAAAAGAAGTATGGCAAGCTCTCTAATGCCTGTGATGGATGTTTGTTAAGTGCTTATCAGTTGAGTTCAATTACAACTTCAACATGTTAGCACTTCGAATTCCATATTTGAACCAGTACATAAAACAAATGGCAGAAAATTTCTTCAATTCATTGAAATAAGGCCACAGACTACAATTTCATTCACACAAACTACCAGTTAAGACACATCCAAAATATATCAACCACCATTACAAACACAAAATACAAGAGCTAAGACATAGATGACATAATGTCATCAAAACTCTTCTACCCCAACCATGTGCAGAACTACAACAACTTCAATGATCGAAGGCACAATAGCAAACCCAGATAATTAGCACTATTACTATAACAGAAGCCAATTTCTTCCTCTATATTCTTGCTCGATCCCTTTCTTCTTCAAAAGCTTTGACCCTGTTCAATAAACCCCAAATAGCCCTATTCGTTTTTCTAGGAAACTCGTCATTAACCTACCTAAAATAGTTACATCCACCTTTGTCCTTCAAAAAAAAAAAAGAAATTGATTCAAACTAAAATCGGGGACAACATAGTAAAAATAATTAATTGTAGTTAATTAAAACTTACCTTTTCAATTTTGCATCCATAGAACCTCCTTCAAGGATTAGATGGAGACCATGAAGTTTTTAATTGACATTCATGATCACATCGACATGAATCGATTCTTGGTGTGAGAGACATTATCCACAAAATTGAGAGATTAAGCCAAAATCTGAACACTCGGGCGAGACTACTTTCAATTTGAAGAGAAGAGTAGAATTTTTAAACCAAAAAATCAAGAAAAGGGTAAAGAAATATGGCTGGATTTAAGAGACAAAGTAAAAAGGGACAAGGGTTTATATAATAGGGAAGGGGTATATTTTTACCGTTGAAATAGTTTTTGTCAACATATTTTTAATGTTCACGCGCTCAACAACAGTGATGCTCACGTTACATGCCATGTCAGTCGGACGTGTTAAAATGGTATGGTACAGTAAAAATAGAGTTAAAGTGTTCCGTTGGTATAGATTCAATGATTTGTCCTTCCACGTTTTGAAGAATTAATTCAATGATTTGTCCTTCCATGGACTAGGCGGAACGTTAATAAAGCGGCTGTCTCTCTTGCTCGTATAGCTTTATCGTATGTAACTCGTGTAACTTGGGATTTCTATCCTTCATGTTTAGCTTTTATTTTTTGTTTTGATGCTTCTCATTTAAAGAACAAGGATTTTCCATAACGTAACTCTGATTTGACTTGGTTGTTTAATAAATATTTATTGCTTAAAGAAAAAATCTGCTAAGTTCCCATATATTAACACTTTTCTTTTATTTACTTCGAACAATTTCTACATATTAACAATTTCTGTTACGTTTTAAAATGAAATATAAACATTAAATTCTATAAAAATAAAAAAACTCAAGAATACACAAAAATAACATATATTTCACGGTAAGATTGACAAAAATATATTAATTTGAAAATTCTTTTAACTCTTTTGTTTCTTTGAAAGATTACTACATGCTAAATGAATAAATAGTGTACATTGTTTTTATTATTTAACTCCCATGTTTCCATATATTAACAGTTCCTTTTTTAAAAATATTTTACAACGAACAATTTTGACAAATCAAAAGAAGACAAAAAGAACAATTGAAAAAAGAAACAAAAACGTGAATTGGAAATGTTAGGCAACAAAATTGAATCGAAGCAGCAGCAGGCGTACTTTGCTCGCGTTAGAGAAGGCGAGGCGAGGATTAAAGCGCGTGACAAGGCTTGCGTCGCACGGGCTACAGCGAGATGAAGCTCGCATTTTGCCTCACGCCGCGAGGCCTGTAGCGAGGGTTTTCCGGATTTTAAAGCCTATTTTGACTCTTTTTTGGATTTGGACTTGATTATTTCGTCTAGGCTTTTTTCCTACACATATAAATAGTCATTAAACACCATTGTTAGAGGAGTTTTTGCGACCTGAGGAAAGAACATCACGTGGAACAACTTTTGGAGGAGAAAATCATCGAGTTCTTCATTCATTTATCTTTTCTTTGTAATTTGTTTATGCAAAATACCTGGAAAATTGTTACTACGAACATGAGTGGCTAAGCACTCTAGTTTTAGGATTGTGGTTGACATTATTATTAACGTTTATTAATTACATCTTCGTTAATTCGGATTATCATCTTGTGGTTGTTTCTTTAATTCTAGTTTTAACTTGTGAATTGTAGTAGCTACCAATTCACCCTACTATCTATGCTATGCTTGGGGAAAGCCGTGTTTAGATTAGAGTAGAATTAAAGAGAGCTTGTTTCTGAACCCATGGCTCGGGTGACGATTTCGCGGTTCGGATAGGAATATACCTAACATTCTTGCTTAATTGAATACCGTATTATATTCATTCATGATAGACTCAATACCATAGGAATATAGGATTGATATATTATGGGCAGGCGAGTAGTATTGTAGGAACATGCTATTCATATAAACGATCCGGTTAATTAGCAACCATAGATAATCTGGATTAACGAGTGTGATTATTGAACTTAATAGGATTGATAACCAACCAGAACCCTGGAACTTTCATCTCCTCTGAATTAAAATCTCATCATACACATTTACATTCTTGATAAATTAGTTGTTACTTGTTTAATTTCCGCAATAGTAGATTAATAGAAAAATATCACTCTTAAATATCTTGGACAATTAATTGATTTTAGTTTGCTTAGTTGACAATTGATCTAGGTCTCTATGGGTTCGACATTCGACTTTCGAGTCACTTTATTACTTGATGGCCACGTATACTTGCGTGTACTTGGGGAACCAACAAGTTTTTGGCGTTGTTGCTGGGGACTTCGTTATTGATTGTTTATCTAAGTTAAGCTTTTAATCATTATTTGTTCAAGTTTTAATTTTTAGTTTTCTTTATTTGTGATAACGCAGGCTCTTCTCTTGAATGCGGAGGAGTAGAAGCGCAAACAATATCCTTCCTCTTGATCCTGAGATCGAACGAATACTTTATAGAGTGAGGAGGGAAGTTGAAGCTAGAACTAGAATTGAAAGAGAGTTGGACATCATAGTTCAACCGCAGCCAATAGAGATGGCAGGTAATGAATGGTGTCCGATGATAGAAGCTGCAAGGCCCAATCTTGCTAATATGACTCAGGCAATTGTGAAGCCTGAGATCACGGGTCACTTTGAACTCAAACAATACATGATAGAGCTGATTCAGTCCACAGGAAAATATGTGGGTCTATCTCATGAAGACCCGAAGAGGTACATTCAGAACATCATGGAAATTACAGGCACTTACAATTATCCAAACGTTTCCAAGGACTATGTCAGGCTAACATTATTTCCCTTTTCACTGCTGGGGGAAGCTAAGGAATGGTTGCAAAAGGAGCCCGTGAACTCAATCCACAATTGGGATGATCTAGCAAGGAAATTCTTAATCAAGTTTTTTCCCACTAAGAAGACAAAGTCGCTGAGGAGCCAGATTCTTGGGTTTCAACAATGAGATGGCGGGACTCTTCATCGAGCTTGGGAAAGATACAAGACGCTACTCAGAGACTGCCCACATCATTGTCTGACTGATGAGGTGTTGGGTCACACTTTCGTTGATGGGTTAGATGAGGCATCAAAGATGAATCTTGACTCAGCATGTGGGGGTAGTTGCATGGCAAGACCGTATAGTGAGATCCAAATCCTGCTAAACAATTTCACTGCTAATGATAATAATTGGCAAGGAGATGGGGAACCACGAAGAGCACTTAAACAAAAGGCAGCATGTGTGATCGAGCTTGATGATTTCTCAGCCACGGGGGCAGATATAGCGAGATTAGCAAATCAGATGAATAAGATGATAATGCACCAAGCACAACAGATGCGGCATGTGCAACAGATGTCTACTTGCCCCGTGAATCCTGAATCCATCTACTATGTGGGGCAACAAGCTAAAGGGCCGATGAATCAAAATGCTCAATATGATAACACATACAATCCGAAATGGAAGAATCATCCTAACTTCTCTTGGGGTGGAAATCAGAACATCAGGCCTCAAGCTAATTATAATCATCCACCTCAACCTCCACAGCAATCAGACGAGAGTTTGACTGACATGATGAAAAATCTCTTCCTAGACAATCAGAAAGTTATGGCTGAGAATCAACAATTGCGCACAGAGTTCAGAAATCTGGAGAGGCAGTTTGGGAAAATGGCTAACAATCAGAATATTAGACCTGTTGGAGCTCTCCCAAGTAATACAGAGAAAAATCATCAAGTCAATACAGTGATGTTGAGAAATGGGAGAGAGTTAGTCGAAGTGCCTAAGAAGAAAATGGAGCAGTCCGGGCTCGAAGAAGAAAGAGTGCCAAAAAGGTAGATAAGAGAAACAAAACAGAGTCTGAGCAAATATCAGAGTGGGTGCCACCACATGTTACACAAATATTTAGATATGCTAAAGCAGATATACTTGAACATCCCTTTGGTGGACATGCTCCGTGAGGTCCCAAAATATGCAAAATATATTAAGGATATATTGGCAAATAAGAGGAGGTTAACTGAATTTGAGACCGGCGCACTTATTGAGGAGTGCACTTCCAGGATTCAACATAAGCTTCCACAAAAGCTTAAAGATCCGGGTAGTTTTACTATCCCCCAGAGGATTGGTAAAATTGATGTGGGAAGAGCCTTGTGTGATTTGGGTGCAAGTATCAATCTGATGTTGTTGTCAGTGTTCAAACAATTGGGATTAGGAGCTCCGAGACCCACCACGGTGCTGCTACAGTTAGCTGGCAGATCTTCTGTTTATCTTGCGGGGGTAATTGAGGACGTCTTGCTGCAGATTGGGAAGTTTATTTTCCCTGCAGATTTTATCATCCTGGACTACGAGGCTGATGAGTTAGTTCCTATCATCTTGGGATGACCTCTTTTAGCCACTGGAGATGCCATTATCAAAGTCCGAGAAGGAAAGATGATCCTGAGGGTGGACAATAAAGAAGCGATCTTCAATGTATATCGAGCCATTTAGTTGCCTCGTCATTACGAGGACCTGGCCATGATTTCTGTGGTGAAGATAAATGAACCAGTTGTAGATCCAAGTGCATTTAAAGAATATGCACTAGAAAAGGCATTGATGTTGTTCAATCACTTGGAATTGGAAGAAGAGGTTAAAGAGATGTTGCAAATTTTGGATGAATCTTGTGAATACATAAGAGAAAGATCCCAGTTTGAGCCTCTAGATAGGCCAATCGACCTGCCCCTAGACCCTCAGTTGAGGAGGCTCCAAAACTGGAACTTAAACCCTTACCATCTCATCTTCAATATTCATATTTGGGCAGTTCTAACACCTTACATGTGATTGTTTCTTCTCATTTTTCTAAATTGCAGGAAGAAATGCTCTTAAGGGTGCTGAGGGAGCAAAAGCATGTCATTGGCTGGACAATGTCTGACATAAAGGGTATTAGCCCTGCATTCTGCATGCACAAAATACTCATGGATGAGGGACACAAGCCTAGCGTGGAACATCAACGCCGCCTAAATCCAATCATGAAAGAGGTGGTAAGGAAAGAAGTGATTAAGTGGCTCTATACAGGTATAGTATTCCCCATCTCCAATAATAAGTGGGTAAGCCTTGTTCAATATGTACCTAAAAAAGGGGGTATGACTGTTGTAGTGAATGAACAAAATGAATTAATCCCAGCTAGGACTGTGACTGGTTGGCGAATATGCATAGATTATAGGAAGTTGAATAATGCTACACGAAAAGATCACTTCCCCTTCCCCTTCATTGATCAAATGCTTGACAGGTTAGCCGGACAGAAATACTATTGGGTCCTTGACCGCTATTCGTGGTATAATTAGACTGCTATTGCCCCGAAAGATCAAGAAAAGACAACTTTTACATGCCCTTATGGCAATTTTTCATTTAAGAGAATGCCATTCAAGTTGTGTAATGCACCTACGACTTTTCAAAGGTGTATGATGGCTATTTTCACCGATATGGTGGAACGGTTTGTGGAGGTTTTTATGGATGATTTTTCTGTGTTTTGTCCTTCTTTTGATGAATTCTTGACCAATCTTGCTAAAGTGCTTGCAAGTTATGAGGAGACTAATCTGGTACTGAATTGGAAAAAGTGCTATTTTATGGTACGTGAAGGTATAGTGTTGGGGCACAAGGTATCCAAAGGTGGAAGCAATTGAAAAGTTGCCACCACCAATTTCAGTGAAAGGAGTTAGGAGTTTTTTTGGGACATGTAGGTTTTTATCTCCGATTTATAAAGGATTTCTCAAAAATTTCTTCTCTTTTGTGCAGGTTGTTATAGAAGGATGTGCCGTTCAAGTTTGACGATGCTTGTCTGAAAGCATTCGAGGAGCTGAAAAAGAAGTTAGTGAGTGCACCAATCATAGTGGCTCCAGACTGGAAAGAGCCATTTGAGCTGATGTGTTATGCTAGTGATGGTGCAATTGGGGCCGTGTTGGGACAGAGGAGGAGAAAAAAACTTCACTCCATTTACTACGCAACCAAGACTCTTTCTCCTGCTTAAATAAATTATACTATGACAGAAAAGGAGTTGCTTGCTGTAGTGTGGGCGTTCGATAACTTTCGGGCCTATTTGGTTGGCATCAAAGTCATCGTCTACATAGACCATGCAGCCATCAGGTATTTGTTCCAAAAGAAAGATGTTAAACCAAGTCTAATCCGTTGGGTTTTACTTTTTTGCAGGAATTTGATTTGGATATCTGAGACCGTAAAGGAACAAAGAATCAAGTGGCTGATCACCTATCCAAGTTAGAAACTCGGAATCATGTAGCTGAGGGAGATGTCATCAAGGAAACATTCCTGGATGAGCAATTGTTGGCCATTACTACTGGGGAGGTGCCATGGAATGCAGATTTTGTGAACTATCTGGCAAGTGGAGAGAGCCTGATCTTGAACCTTATGCTAAAAAGACGTTCTTACGATATGTGAGGTCATATGTGTGGGATGATCCATTTCTGTTCAAATCTTGTACCGATCAGTTAATGAGAAGATGTGTGCTCGAATCTGAAATAAATGCTATCTTACATGACTGTCATGCGTCGCCCTATGGTGGTCATTATGCGGGTGACAAAACGGCAGCTAAGGTGTTTAAATATGCCCATGAGTTCGTGAGGAGGTGTGATAGGTGCCAGAGAATAGGAACAATCACTAAAAGGCATGAGATGCCATTGCACGGTATTATGGAGGTTGAAATTTTTGATGTGTGGGGAATTGATTTTATGGGTCCGTTTCCCTTGTCCAATGGGTGTAAGTACATTTTGGTGGCCGTTGACTAAGTGTCGAAGTGGGTGGAGGCCATTTCTCTTCCTGCCAATGATGCCAAGGTTGTAGTCAACTCCGATAGTGATGATTAGTGATGGGGGCACCCTTTTCTGTAACAAGCTCTTGGACAATGCCTTAGCGCAATATGGGGTCAAACATAAGGTTGCAATCGCTTACCATCCTGAGACTAGTGGGTAAGTTGAAGTCTCAAATAGAGAGATAAAGAAGATCCTCGAGAAGACGGTTGGTGCAAGTAGGAAAGATTGGGCTGCAAAGCTTGATGATACTCTATGGGCATACTGGACTGGCTACAAAACTCCAATCGGAACCTCCCCTTACAAGCTAGTTTATGGGAAGGCATGCCATTTACCGGTGGAACTTGAGCACAAGGCCTATTGGGCGATAAAGAAGCTGATTTGATGCAGAATTAGTGGGTAGAAAGCGGGTAATGCACTTGAACGAGCTTGATGAGTTTCGCTTGCATGCGTATGAGAATGCCAAGTTATATAAAGAAAAGACCAAGCGCTGGCATGATAAGCATATCCACCATCGCAAGTTCGAACCGGGCCAATTGGTTCTCTTGTTCAATTCAAGGTTAAGACTCTTTCTGGGGAAGCTCAAATCGAGATGGTCGGGCCCGTTTGAGGTAGTGAGAGTCACTCCACATGGTGTTATTGAGTTGCGCATCTTAGGTGGCAAGAGAACGTTCTTAGTGAACGGACAAAGAGTAAAGCACTATTATGGAGGTGACTTTGATCGTCAGAAGTCAAAGGTGTTACTTACCAATGATTAGACGAGATTCTGTGTCGTGCCGCGACGTTAAATCAGGCGCTTGTTGGGAGGCAACCCATCTTTACTACTTTTTTGTATTTATATTTTTTATCTTATTATTGTTGTAGTGTTTGTTTTTGTTTTGCCGGATTATAAGCATAGGAGGCAAAGCCATTGGAAGTATGCAAAATCAAGTTAGATGGTGAGAACTAAGTGTGGGGTGCTCACATAAAGGACCATGCCTGGGGAAGTCTGAGTACCCCGTAAGCCGCTATTGCTTTGGCCTTTGGCCTTTCAGGTAGTTTCTTGTCCACCCTCGTTATTGTTTTTCTTTATTTGTGCATTAGGGACACTGCACTCTTTTAAGTGTGGGGTGAGAGAATTATCTAGATAATTAGTAGTAGGATGTTAGAAAAATGTTAACTTCTTATTTTTGTTTTCGTAATTATGTAGTGTTTTAGTATTTTAGTAGCTATGAAAACAATTGAAAAAAAAGTAGAAAATTGAACTTTTTCCGAAGATGGATCTCCTAGACAGTTTTCTTGAGGGATTTAAGTCTAAGAAAAAAGAACAAAAGGATTTTCTTGGTATGTAGTGTCGTAATTCTCCGTTGGTTTTTCTTTGTGCCGCGGTTCTTTTTCAAGAATTTTGTTTGAACCGGGTGAAGTTAGTTTTATTTTTTTTAGAAGTAGGAGCCATTGTGAGATGAATTGAATTGAAGCAATATCTCTTGACTTTGTTATGCCTTGAGAATAGTGAGTACTTTGGTTGTGACGCTTAGGCTTAGTTTTTTACTCTTGTATAAGTACCTTAAATTGTATGATCTTAAATTTGCTTAACTGCTTTGACTAGAGTGTCTTGATGAGTCCGATCCTGAGTGAGTTATGTGCCATATGTGTGTGAGGTTTGTGTGTTATTCTGAGCATTGCATTTGATGTCTAGAACTTGCCTCGTGTGTTTGCAAAGCGAAATGGTAGTTTTGTTCAGTCTTAGAAGTGATATAGGCATTTCTTTGTTGAGCCAGATATATATATAGTTTCCCGCCTAATTGTTATGTATCGTAGTAAACCCCTTTGAGCCTGTAATCCTGTTTCTTTGGGAACAACATTACAAGCCTTACCTATTTGTTTGAATTAACCATCTATTTGAACATTTTAACCTCTCATGCGCACTTGATTTGTAATGAACTTTGTAAAAGTTAAAGTGTGGGGTGGTTGGTTTGGCTTTTGAGTGGAACTTATGAAATAAGGAGAAAGGTGCATTGTTTGGAAAAAGTAAGAGACACGTGAATTGAAAAAGAAAGAAAAAAAAATAATATATATATATATATATATAGAGTTGTATTGCTATGAAAACTATTCCTTGATAGTAGTGACTCTTGATGTAATTATGCTTAAAAGAAGTATGGAGTAATATACATTGATGCGAAGATGGAGTTTGGTTTGACATAAGTATGGGGTTTAAATGTTAAAGTATCTGTATTAAAGTGCTTAGGGAGGTGTAGTCACTCTTATATCCAAATGTATCTTACTCGACCCGCAGTCTACATTACAACCAATTAAAGTCATACTTGATCCTAGACTGAATGGGCTCGATTAGTAGAGTAGTACACTACGGGCAAGCCTATGGTGCATCTTTTGTGGCATATGAATGTTATTTCTGAGAGTGAGTGAATTCTTCCTATCTTGAGTTCCTAATTGTTCTTAAATTTTAATGTGTGTGGAACTACTCTCTTTTGTTGTGTGAGGGCACTTGATTCATGAAGGAAAGGTAATAATGTCATTGACCTCTATGTTAGAGTAAGTGAGTGAGTAGTGAATAATGCATGGTACTTGTGAGTCAAATCTTGAGGTGAAGATGTTACACCCTTGTGCTTAGTCTATTTTAAAGATTCTTGGTGTGATGAGTTAGGAGAATTGTTTAAAAAGGTCGTGTCTATATAAAGGGTAGTTTTATTGCTCGAGGACGAGCAACATTTAAGTGTGGGGTAGTGATGTTTGGCTATAATTTCATATTTTTAGTGCATTACTTACCTTACATTTTGGGGATTTAATGCAAAACTATACTATATTTGTGCTTAATTAAGTTTATTTTATGTGTAGGTACGTTGAAGACGAAATTGGGAGCAAAGTAGAGATTTTATGTGTATTTTATACACTACAAGAATGGAGTTATGATTATTTAATCAGTAGATATATAAGGATTAAAGTTTAACATTAAAAGGAAGACAAAAGAAACAAATCAAAAGAAGACAAAAAGAACAATTGAAAAAATAAACAAAAACGTGAATTGGAAATGCTAGGCAACAAAATTGAATCGATGCAGCAGCAGGCGTAGCAAGCTACTTTGCTCGCATTAGAGAAGGCGAGGTGAGGAGAGGATTAAAGCGCACGGCAGAGCTTGCATCGTAAGGGCTACAGCGAGATGAAGCTCGCGTTTTTCCTCGTGCCGCGAGGCCTGTAGCGAGGGTGTTTCGAGTTTTTAAGCCTATTTTGTCTCGTTTTTTGTTTTGGACTTGGTTATTTTGTTTGGAATTTTTCCCTACACATATAAATAGTCATTAAACACCATTTTTAGAGGAGTTTTTGCGACCGGAGGCAAGAACATCGCGTGGAACAACTTTTTGAGGAGAAAATCATCGAGTTTTTCATTCATTTATCTTTTCTTTGTAATTTGTTTATGCAAAATACTTGGAAGATTGTTACTACGAACATGAGTGGCTAAGCACTCTAGTTCTAGGGTTGTGGTTGACATGATTATCAACGTTTATTAATTACATCTTCGTTAAATGGGATTATCATCTTGTGGTTGTTGCTTTAATTCTAGTTTTAACTTGTGAATTGTTGTAGCTACCAATTCACCCTACTATCTATGCTATGCTTGAGGAAAGCCGTGTTTAGATTAGAGTAGAATTAGAGAGAGTTTGTTTCTGAACCCGTGGCTCAGGGGACGATTTCGCGGTTAGGATAGGAATATACCTAACAGTCTTGCTTAATTGAATATCGTATTATATTCGTTCATAATAGACTCAATACCATAGGAATATAGGATTGGTATATTATGGGCAGGCGAGTTGTATTGTGGGAACATGCTAATCGTATAAACGATCCAGTTAATTAGCAACCATAGATAATCTGGATTAAGGAGTGTGATTATTGAACTTAATAGGATTGATAAACCAACCACAACCCTGAAATTTTCACCTCCTCTGAATTAAAATCTCATCATACACATTTGCATTCTTGATAAATTAGTTGTTACTTGTTTAATTTCTACAATAGTAGATTAATAGAAACACATCACTCTTAAATATCTTGGACAATTAATTGATTTTAGTTTTCTTAGTTGACAATTGATATAAGTCTATGTGGATTCGACATTCGATTTTTGAGTCACTTTATTACTTGACGGCCATGTATACTTGCGTGTACTTGGGGAACCAACAAGTTTTAGGCGCCATTGCCGGGACTTAGTTATTGATTGTTTATCTAAGTTAAGCTTTTATTCGTTATTTGTTCAAGTTTTAATTTTTAGTTTGCTTTATTTGTGATAACACAGGCCCTTCTCTTGAATGCAGAGGAGTAGAAGCGCAAACAATATCCTTCCTCTTGATCCTGAGATCGAACGAACACTTCATAGAGTGAGAAGGGAAGTTGAAGCTAGAACTAGAATTGAAAGAGAGTTGGAAATCGTAGTTCAACCACATCCAATAGAGATGGCAGGTAATGAAGGGCATCCGGTGATAGAAGCTGCAAGACCCAATCTTGCTAATATGACTCAGGCAATTGTAAAGCCTGAGATCACGGGTCACTTTGAACTCAAATAGTACATGGTATAGCTGATTCAGTCCACATGTAAATATGTGGGTCTATCTCATGAAGACCCGCAGAGGCACATTCAGAACTTCCTAGAAATTACAGACACTTACAATTATCTGAATGTTTCCAAGGACTATGTCAGGCTGACACTGTTTCCCTTTTCACTGCTAGGGGAAGCTAAGGAATGGTTGCAAAAGGAGCCCGCAAACTCAATCCATAATTGGGATGATCTAGCAAGGAAATTCTTAATCAAGTATTTTCCCACTAAGAAGACAAAGTTGCTGAGGAGACAGATTCTTGGGTTTCAACAACGAGATGGTAAGACTCTTCGTCAAGCTTGGGAAAGATACAAGAAGCTACTCAGAGACTGCCCACATCATTGTCAGACTGATGAGGTGTTGGGTCACACTTTCGTTGATGGGTTGGACGAGGCATCAAAGATGAATCTTGACTTAGAATGTGGGGGTAGTTGCATGGCAAGACCGTATAGGACAACAGATGCAGCATGTGCAATAGATGTCTACTTGCTGCGAGTTATGTGGTGAAGGTCACACAAGTGACATATGCCCCGCGAATCCTGAATCCATCTACTACGTGGGGCAACAAGCTAGAGGGCCGATGAATCAAAATGCTCAATATGGTAACACATACAATCCGAACTGGAGGAATCATCCTAACTTCTCTTGGGGTGGAAATCAGAACATTAGGCCTCAAGCAACTTATAATCATCCACCTCAACCTCCACAGCAATCAAAAGAGAGTTTGACTGACATGATAAAAAATCTCTTGCTAGACAATCAGAAAGTTATGGCTGAGAATCAACAATTGCGCATAGAGTTCAGAAATCTAGAGAGGCAGTTTGGGCTAATGGCTAACAATTAGAATATTAGACATGTTGGAGCACTCCCAAGTGATACATAGAAAAATGCTCAAGTCAATGCAGTGACGTTGAGAAATGGGAGAGAGTTAGTAGAAGTGCCTAAGAAGCAAAAGGAGCAGTCTGGGCTCGAAGAAGAAAGAGTGTCAAAACATATAAAGGTAGATGAGAGAAACAAAACAGAGTCTGAGCAAATATCAGAGAGGGTGCCACCTCCTTTTCTTTAAAGACTGAGAAAGAAGAATGATGACCACATGTTTGACAAATTTTTTGATATGCTGAAGCAGATACACTTGAACATCCCTTTGGTGGACATGCTCCATGAGGTCCCAAAATATGCAAAATATATGAAGGATATAGTGGCAAATAAGAGGAGGTTAACTGAATTTGAGACCAGCACACTTACTGAGGAGTGCACTTTCAGTATTCAACATAATCTTCCACAAAAGCTTAAGGATCCGCGTAGTTTTACCATCCCCGTGAGGATTGGTGAAATTGATGTGGGTAGAGCCTTATATGATTTGGGATGCAAGTATAAATCTGATGCCGTTATCAGTGTTCAAACAATTGGGATTAAGAGCTCCGAGACCCACCACGGTGCTGCTACAGTTAGTTGACAGATCTTATGTTTATCCTGAGGGGGTAATTGAGGACGTCTTGCTGCAGATTGGGAAGTTTATTTTCTCTGCAGATTTTATCATCCTGGACTACGAGGCCGATGAGTTAGTTCCTATCATCTTGGGATGACCTCTTTTGGCCACTGGAGATTCCATTATCAAAGTCCGAGAAGGTAAGATGATCCTGAGGGTGGACAATGAAGAAGCGATCTTCAATGTATATCGAGCCATTCAGTTGCCTCGTCATTACGAGGACCTGGCCATGATTTCTATAGTGAAGTTAAATGAACCAGCCGCAGACCCAAGTGCATTTAAAGAAGATGCACTATAAAAGGCATTGATGTTGTTCAATCACTTGGAATTGGAAGAAGAGGTCAAAGAGATGTTGCAAATTTTGGATGCATCCTGTGAATACATAAGAGAAAGATCCCAGTTTGAGCCTCTGGATAGGACAATCGGCCTGCCCCCTAGACCCTCAGTTGAGGAGGCTCCAAAACTGGAACTTAAACCCTTACCATATCATCTTCATTATGCATATTTGGGTAGTTCTAACACATTACCTGTGATTGTTTCTTCTCATTTGTCTAAATTGCAGGAAGAAAAGCTCTTAAGGGTGCTGAGGGAGCACAAGCATGCCATTGGTTGGACAATGTCTGACATAAAGGGTATTAGCCCTGCATTCTGCATGCACAAAATACTCATGGAGGACGGACACAAGCCTAGCATGGAACATCAACGCCGCCTAAATCCAATCATAAAAGAGGTGGTAAGAAAAGAAGTGATTAAGTGGCTCGACACATGTATATTATTTCCCATCTCCGATAGTAAGTGGGTAAGCTTTGTTCAATGTGTACCTAAAAGGGGGGTATGACTGTTGTAGTGAATGAACAAAATGAATTAATCCCAACTAGGACTGTGACTGGTTGGCGAATATGCATAGATTATAGGAAGTTGAATAATGCTACATGAAAAGATCACTTCCCTCTCCCCTTCATTGATCAAATGCTTGACAGGTTAGCCGGACAGGAATACTATTATTTCCTTGATGGCTATTTGGGGTATAATCAGATTGTTATTGCCCCGAAAGATCAAGAAAAGACCACTTTTACATGCCCTTATGGCACTTATGCATTTAAGAGAATGACATTCGGGTTATGTAATGCACCTGCGACTTTTCAAAGGTGTATGATGGCTATTTTCACCGATATGGTGGAACGGTTTGTGGAGGTTTTATGGATGATTTTTCTGTGTTTGGTCCTTCTTTTGATGAATGCTTGACCAATCTTGCTAAAGTGCTTGCCAGGTGTGAGGAGACTAATCTAGTACTGAATTGGAAAAAGTGCCATTTTATGGTACGTGAAGGTATAGTGTTAGGGCACAAGGTGTCCAAAGATGGACTGGAAGTTGACAAAGCTAAGGTGGAAGCAATTGATAAGTTGCCACCACCGATTTCAGTGAAAGGAGTTAGGAGTTTTCTGGGACATACAGGTTTTTATCGCCGATTTATAAAGGATTTCTCAAAAATTTCTTCTCCTTTGTGCAGGTTGTTAGAGAAGGATGTGTCGTTCAAGTTTGACGATGCTTGTTTGAAAGCATTCGAGGAGCTGAAAAAGACGTTAGTGAGTGCACCAATCATAGTGGCTCCTGACTGGAAAGAGTCATTTGAGATGATGCGTGACGCTAATGATGGTGCAATTAGGGCTATGTTGGGCCAGAGGAGGAGCAAAATGTTTCACTCCATTTACTACGCAAGCAAGACATTTACTCTTGCTCAAATAAATTATATTGTGACATAAAAGGAGTTGCTTGTTGTAGTGTGGGCGTTCGATAAATTTCGGGCCTATTTGGTTAGCACCAAAGTCATCATCTACATAGACCATGCATCCATCAGGTATTTGTTCGAAAATAAATATGCTAAACCAAGGCTAATCCGTTGGGTTTTACTCTTCCAGGAATTTGATTTGGAGAACCGAGATCGTAAAGGAACAGAGAATCAAGTGGCTGATCACTTATCCAGGTTAGAAACTCGGAATCATGTAGCTAAAGGAGATATTATCAAGGAAACATTCCCAGATGAGCAATTGTTGGCCATTACTGCTGGAGAGGTGCCGTGGTATGCAGATTTTTTGAACTATCTGGCAAGTGGCGAGATGTCGCCTGATCTTGAACCTTATGCTAAAAAGAAGTTCTTGCGAGATGTGAGGTCATATGTGTGGGATGATCCATTTCTATTCAAATCATGTACCGATCAGTTAGTGAGAAGATGTGTGCCCAAATCTGAAATAAATGCTATCTTACATGACTGACATACGTCACCCTATGGTGGTCATTATGCGGGTGACAAAACGGCAGCTAAGGTGTTGCAGTAGGGTTTTTATTGGCCTAGGGTGTTTAAATACGCCCATGAGTTCGTGAGGAGGTATGATAGGTGCCAGAGAACAGGAACAATCATGAAAAGGCATGAGATGCCATTGCACGGTATTATAGAGGTTGAAATTTTTGATGTGTGAGGAATTGATTTTATGGGTCCGTTTCCCTTGTCCAGTGGGTGTAAGTATATTTTGGTGGCCGTTGACTATGTCTCGAACTGGGTGGAGGCCATTTCTCTTCCTACCAATGATGCCAAGGTTGTGGTCGACTTTGTGAAAAAGCATATCTTTGCAAGGTTCGGCACTCCGAGAGTGATGATTAGTGATGGGGGCACCCATTTCTGTAACAAGCTCTTGGACAATTTCTTAGCACAATATGGGGTCAAACATAAGGTTGCAACCGCGTACCATCCTCAGACTAGTGGGCAAGTTGAAGTCTCAAATAGAGAGATAAAGCAGATCCTGGAGAAGACAGTTAGTGCAAGTAGGAAATATTGGGATGCAAAGCTTGATGATGCATTATGGGCATACCGGACTGCATACAAAACTCCAATCGGAACCTCCCCTGACAAGCTAGTTTATGGGAAGGCATGCCACTTACCGGTGGAACTTGAGCACAAGGCCTATTGGGCGATAAAGAAGCTAAACTTTGATGCAGAATTAGTGGGTAGAAAGCGGGCGATGCAATTGAACGAGCTTGATGAGTTTCGCTTGCAGGCGTATGAGAATGACAAGTTATATAAAGAAACGACCAAGCGCTGGCATGATAAGCATATCCACCATCGCAAGTTCGAACCGGGCCAATTGGTTCTCTTGTTCAATTCGAGGTAAAGACTCTTTTCGGGGAAGCTCAAATCGAGATGGCCGGGCCCGTTTGAGGTAGTGCGAGTCACTCCACATGGTGTAAGTGAGATGCGCGTCTTATGTGGCAATAGAACATTCTTAGTGAACGGACAAAGACTAAAGCACTATTATGGAGGTGACTTTGATCGTTAGAAGTCGAAGGTGTTACTTGCCAATGATTAGACGAGATTTTGTGTCGTGCCGCGATGTTAAATCAGGCGCTTGTTGGGAGGCAACCCATCTTTACTGCTTTTTTTATTTTTATTTTTTATCTTATTATTGTTGTAGTGTTTGTTTTTGTTTTGCAGGATTATAAGCATAAGAGGCAAAGCCATTGGATGTGTGCAAAAGCGAGTAGATTGTGGGAACTAAGTGTGGGGTGCCCATACAAAGGACCATGCTTGGGGGAAGTCTGAGTACCCCGTGAGCCACTATTGCTTCGGCCTTTGTCCTTTCAGGGAGTTTTTTGTCCACCCTCATTATTGTTTTGCTTTATTTGTGCATTGGGGACACTGTACTCTTTTAAGTGTAGGGTAGGAGAATTCTCTAGATAATTAGTAGTAGGATGTTAGAAAAATGTTAACTTCTTATTTTTGTTTTCGTACTTGTGTAGTGTTTTAGTATTTTAGTAGCTATGAAAACAATTGAAACAAAAAGTAGAAAAATAGGACTTTTCCCGACGATGGATCTCCTAGACAGTTTTCATGAGGGATTTAAGTCTAAGGAAAAAGGACAAAAGATTTTCTTTGTATATAGTGTAGTAATTCCCCCTTGGTGTTTCTTTGTGCCGCGGTTCTTTTCCAAGAGTTTTGTTTGAACCGGGTGTAGTTAGTTTTATTTTTTTAGGAGTAGGAGCCATTGTGAGATGAATTGAATTGAAGCAACATCTCTTGACTTTGTTATGCCTTGAGAATAGTGAGTAGTTTGATTGTGACGTTTAGGCTCAATTTTTTACTCTTGTATAAGTACCTTAAATTGTATGATCTTAAATTTGCTTAACTGCTTTGACTAGAGTGTCTTGATGAGTCCAATCCTGAGTGAGTTATGTGCCATGTGTGTATGAGGCTTGTGTGTTATTCTGTGCATTGCATTTGATGTCTATAACTTGTCCCGTGTGTTTGCAAAGCAAAATAGTAGTTTTGTTCAGTCTTGGAAGTGATATAGGCGTTTTTTTGTTGAGCCAGATATATATAGTTTACCCGCCTAATTGTTATGTATCATAGTTAATCCATTTGAGCCTCTAATCATGTTTCTTTGGCAACCACATTACAAGCCTTACCATTTGTTTGAATTAACCATCTATTTGAACCTTTTAACCTCTCATGAGCACTTGAATTGTAATGAACTTTGTAAAAGTTAAAGTGTGGGATGGTTGGTTTGGCTTTTGAGTGGAACTAATGAAATAAGGAGAAAGGTGCACTGTTTTGAAAAAGTAAGAGCCATGTGAATTGAAAAAGAAAAATATATATATATAGTTGTATTGCTGTGAAAAATATTCCTTGATAGTGGTGACTCTTGATGTAATTGTGCTTAAAAGAAGTATGGAGTAATATACATTGATGTGAAGGTGAAGATTGGTTTGACATAAGTATGGGGGTTTGAATGTTAAAGTATATGTACTAAAGTGCTTAGCGAGGTGTAGTCACTCTTATATCCAAATATATCCTACCCGACCCGTAGCCTACATTACAATCAATTAAAGTCATACTTGATCTTAGACTGAATGATCTCGATTAGTAGAGTAGTACACTACGGGCAAGCCTATGGTGCATCTTTTGTGGCATATGAATGTTATTTCGGAGAGTGAGTGAATTCTTCCTATCTTAAGTTCCTAATTGTTCTTAAATGTTAATGTGTGTGGAACTACTCTCTTTTATTGCGTGAGGGCACTTGATTCATGAAGGAAAGGTAATAATGCCATTGACCTCTATGTTAGAGTCAACTCAAGCAACTCAAGAAAACTAAGAAAGTCAAGCAACTCAAGAATCTAGTGCAACTAATACAAGCAGTGGCAGAGGAAGGGGAAGCAATACTAGATTTGGCATGGGTGCATTCTAAATGCACCTCCAGCAACTGCTCCTAGAAAACTTACTGTTGGGGTTAAAAGAGCAATCAAATGGGACTAAGGTTGTGAAGGATACTAATGCAGTCAATATTGATCTTGATTTTAAATCTTCTGGGCTTAAGTTTAAAGGCAGAAATACTATTACTACTTCCCAGCTACAACAACTAAGTGCAAACAGGAGAAACCAAATTGGATCTTCATCAACTACCTCTTCAGTTGCAAGTCCAGCCTCTCCAGCACCATAATGCAAAAGAGCATCCTCAAGAATGTAGTTGTGTTAGGATTATGCTATTTTGAGTTCATGTATTTTGCTAAGTATCCAGACTTGGATTATTTATTCTGTCTTTTTTGGGTCACTAGTTGACACTATTTTAAGAAGTTATATTCAAGCTTTGTTGCATTTCTATTCAACATTTGGAAATATGACTGGTGTTGTATAATACTTTAGTTGTAAATGCAATTTAAATGTTATTGGTAGCCTCAAAATTTGTGTTATTTGTTGCTTTTATAACATCAGTTGGCAGCCTCAACAACCTTTGCAACAGTTGTGAATGCAATTGTTGTGCTTTTTCTTCAAATGAACATAAGATATGGCTCATAAGTTGGACTGTATGTGCTTGGTAAATCTAGAAGATGGTAGGCTGCGATGGATGTTTGTTAAGTACTTATCAGTTGAGTTCAATTACAACTTCAACATGTTATCACTTCGAATTCCATATTTGAACCAGTACATAAAAAAATGGCAGAAAATTTCTTCAATTCATTGAAATAAGGCTACAGACCACAATTACATTGACACAAACTACAAGTTAAGACACATCCAAAATATATCAACCACCATTACAAACGCAAAATACAAGAGCTAAGACATAGATGACATAATTTCATCAAAACGCTTCTACTCCAACCACATGCAGAACCACAACAACTTCAACGATCGAAGGCACAATAGCAAACCCAGATATTTAGCATTATTACTATAACAGAAGCCAATTTCTTCCTCCATATTCTTGCTCGAGCCCTTTCTTCTTCAAAAGCTTTGACCCTGTTCAATAAACCCCAAATAGCCCTATTCATTTTTCTAGGAAACTCGTCATTAACCTACCTAAAATACTTATATCCACCTTTGTCCTTCAAAAAAAAAAGAAATTGATTCAAACTAAAATCGGGGACAACATAGTAAAAATAATTAATTGTAGTTAATTAACACTTACCTTTTCAATTTTGCATCCATAGAACCTCCTTCAAGGATTAGATGGAGACCATGAAGTTTTTAATTGACATTCATGATCACACCGACATGAATCGATTCTTGGTGTGAGAGACATTATCCACAAAATTGAGAGATTAAGCCAAAATCTGAACACTCAGGCGAGACTACTTTCAATTTGGAGAGAAGAGTAGAATTTTTAAACCAAAAAATCAAGAAAAGGGTGAAGAAATATGGCTGGATTTAAGAGACAAAGTAAAAAGGGATAAGGGTTTATATAATAGGGAAGGGGTATATTTTTACCGTTTGTATTTTACCGTTGAAATAGTTTTTGTCAGCATATTTTTAATGTTCACGCGCTCAACAGCAGTGATGCTCACGTTATTTGCCATGTCAGTCGGATGTGTTAAAATGGTACAGTAAAGATAGAGTTAAAGTGTTCTGTTGGTAAATGGCTTAGTTGAGATGTTCAAGTGGAATTTCTGGGATAATTAAAATGTCTGTCTATGTATTCTGCCAATATTATTTTAGTATATGCCTTTTAAAATAAATAAAAATATCAAATTCTATTTTTTTTTAAAAAGCCAAAGAGAATGTCATACGTAAAAATAACATATTTTTGGAAGTTTTAACATTGGTTTTTTTTTAAAGATCGTTTCTATTATCTAACTGAATAAATGAATAAATAGAGTACATCGTTTCTATTATTTAACTCCTAAGTTTCCACGTTCAGACAAATTACTGGGGATTGTTTGTGTTTGAAGAATTAATTCAATGATTTGTCCTTCCATGGACTAGGCGGAATGTTAATAAAGTGACTGTCTCTCTTGCTCGTATAGCTTTATCGTATGTAACTCGTGTAACTTGGGATTTCTATCCTTCATGTTTAGCTTTTATTTTTTGTTTTGATGCTTCTCATTTAAAGAACAAGGATTTTTCATAACGTAACTCTGTTTTGACTTGGTTGTTTAAGTAAATATTTATTGCTTAAAGAAAAAATCTGCTAAGTTCCCACATATTAACACTTTTTTTTATTTTACTACGAACAATTTCTACATATTAACAATTTCTGTTACGTTTTAAAATAAAATATAAACATTAAATTCTATAAAAATAAAAAAACTCAAGAATACACAAAAATAACATATATTTCACGGTAAGATTGACAAAAATATATTAATTTGAAAATTCTTTTAACTCTTTTGTTTCTTTGAAAGATTACTACATGCTAAATGAATAAATAGTGTACATTGTTTTTATTATTTAACTCCCATGTTTCCATATATTAACAGTTCCTTTTTTTAAAATATTTTACAATTTCGACAGTTAGAAGAAAGTTTCCTAAATTGTTACACGTTTGGTTTCCTACAAAGGCAGGGATTTCAGGTAAAATTTGTTGAATATACTTGGGCTTCACGTACTTCCCTAAAATCGAACTCATTGCCGTTGATCATAATCAACTTTTTAATCTATAAATACAAAGTATCTAAACTCCTAAGTCATATATATAGCCCTATTTTATCACTCAAAACTCTCTAGTCTCGGCCGCTGCGTTTTTTTCATCTTCATATTCAAGAAACAATGAATATGATGGAGTTAGATAATCTTGGAGAAGGGTATCGATTTCGACCGACGGATTCAGAGTTAGTGAAATTTCTTTTAAGGTTTGTTGCTAAGCAAGAATTGCATGACAATGGTTTCATTGCAATGTATGATGTTTACAAACAAGAACCTTGGGTAACTTACAGCCATGGCCATTCTACTGGAGGAGTAGAAGATAATTGGGACACAAGTATTTACCGTTACTTTATTACACCAAGGAAGAAGAACAAGGGAAGGTTTAGTAGGATTGTAGGAAAAAGAGGTGGAACTTGGAAACAACAAGATAAGGGAAGAGCTGTTACTATAAAGAGTTGTGATGAGAGGAAAAGAGATTTGATTATTGGACGAATGAAGAGTATGTGTTATACTGAGAAGAATAATACTAAGTGTATTAATTCTGATGATTATAATGATGGTAAGTGGCTAATGAAGGAATATGTGTTGTCTGATCCTATTCTTAATAAGTTCAGTAATTCTGAGCGTAAAGATTATGTTATTTGTGCCATAAAAAAGTTGCCCAAAAGAAGTACTACTTGTAATTTTAGTCAGACTAGTAATGTGACAACTACTATGGAGTCATGTTCTGAACAAGGAAGGTGGATACTGAGGTGACTTCTGATATAAATAATTATGTTGATCAGCCATTGATGGATCAGGACTATTTTGTTGAGAAAGCAATAGTAGAATCTGTTGAACCATTAATGGTGGAAACTGTTGGGATAAATTCGGTTAAGCCTTTGATGGATCAGGAATATACTGAGATGATCACTCCTATCTATTATGTTGAAGAACCAATGGAGGAATCTAAGGTGCAAAGTCACGAGGCTACTGGTGTAGAGAATGGTTCGTCGTTGGGGCTAACTACTTTTTCTCAATTTCAAGAATCTATGATCGCTGACTTTGAGAACGCGATGCAAGAATTTAATGTGCCTGAAATAATGGTTAGATCGGATGAAAATATGGGTTGTGACACACTATTGGAGAAGATCCAGACACAAGATCAAGAAGAAGAAGGTTGTTCTTTTGCTGTTAATGAGGAGCATAATATTGCATTTATGGAATCTGAAGTCAAGGCTACAAGTTTTCTTGAACTACTAACTGGTTCCAGGGGTTATGGTATGGGGAACAATCAGGTGCAATTGGTACCTGATCAATCAACTACAATAACAACAACTATGCCTCAATTCCTAGAAAGTTGGAATCGGTTGTATGAATCTTCAATGTCCATGTCGTTGGTACCTGAATCGACTACTATGCTAAATTCTAATGAAATTGAAACAGGTGAATGTGACACAACACCTTATTCTATTCAACCAGCAACTGATACTACCCTGGATTTTGAGGGACCAACAACTACTACTGAGGTACATTTAGAATCTGAAGGGAATACTATTCTGCAATTGGAGGGACCAGCCTCTGTGGAACCTGAGGTGCACACACAAGAGGGGGATGAGTTAGTACAACTCAATGAGGGTACGGGTAACGAGGAGGATGGTTTGATGGGGGAAACAATTACTGAAACAGAATCCAGCTTTTTTTCTGATCTTGTGGACGCCATGTTAGATCATGCGCCTATGACGGATAGATTGGCTGCAATGAGGATGGATCAGACAGTAATGTTAAACCAACAATCTTGGGAGTCTAAGATGCATTTACAAGAGATGCTGCTATAAAATATTGGAACGATCTACCTGAAAAGTTTCAGCTAACTTAATGGACAGTATAGCTAGGTTCTATTCTTGATTCTTGACTTTGAAAGTTTGTTTATTGTTTCTCATGGATATATCTCGAACAAAATGTAATAAACTTTCCAGCAATTCTTTTGAGATTTGAACAATAACTGTACATATTGTACTTATTAATAGAGGTTTACATTTTTTTCCCCTTTTTGAAGTAATATTAGTAGTTTCAAGTTGTTTTCTAATTAGTCATTTGGTTTGATGCTTCTGAGATGCTATGTAGATGCTATTAGTCTGAATTTAGTGTTCAATTTTTTACTTAGACAAAGAATCTTCTGCTGATACTGTTAAACTAATAAGCTTGATCATGTGTTACAAACTGTCTAAACTAATTCTACTACTGGAAGAGATGAGCAGGAGCTTAGCTCTACCATGGTTTAGCTCTCTTCCCCCTTTTCTTCTACACATTTCATCACATGAGAATTTGGCTCCTTTTGCCACTTGAACATCCAAATTACAGGGGCAGAACTAGTATACAAATTACGGGTTCGGTCAAATTCAGTACAAGTTATTTGTTTTAAGAATTTTATTGAATATGTACAAATTATTAATGTAGAACCGAATAACTTAAAAGAACTAAATCCTGAACTCATGATTTTCGGATCCTAACACCACCTCTGCTAATTGTAGGAACTTTGTATATATTCTTGAACTTCCCTTTTCCATATGTTTTACCATCCTATACTAAAATCTTAGTGGGAAGTTATAACGGAAAAGGGCCTAAACTACCCCTATCGTTTGCTAAATAGTTCACACATACCCTTTGTCCACATATCCGTCCAAAAATGCACACGAAGTTAATTATATTAACAAAATTGCCCCCACGTCTAACGGCAGAATTTGTGGGGATTCAATTTAGCAATTTCTCATTGGGCCACGTGGCAATTTCGGGCTGAAACAAAAAATTGACATTATTTTCTTACCTAGGTCATAAAATTCATTAACCCATCCGACAAAACCCCATTTTTAAATTAGAACGACCCATACTTCACTAAAATATCCATACTCAAGATTGTTTTTTGGGAAATTAATGGAGGGAAAATCTGATTTATAATTCTGATTCCATCTTCACACCAACTGAAATCACAAATTGAGCACTAACACTATTTCCCTTAAATCAGAATATTCATGTTTTATAAATGCTTGCAATAGTGAGAAGGTTCAAGATCTGAGAGACAAATTGATCAATTTTATGGAGGATTCAAGGGAAAGTGAGTGTTCCAAGCTTGCACAGTCTACCATGCGCTGTATAGTTCACCCGGGCGAGGAGAAATTAAAGGAGTTAGCAAAACGAGAAGGCCAGTAGAATCTGTGGATACCAGTGAGTTTGCAAGGATTTTTTTTCCTGGCTTAAAAGAGATTCTAGAAGATTTTATTTTTTAGATATCTATGAGATACATTATTTATGCAGTTTGATAGCACTGCACGGACAAGAAAATTGATATTTGGCCGCAGGAGCGACGCTCAAGTCGAAAAAACTTCGATCACTTATCAGGTGCTGGCCTTTCGAATCTTGTGTATGGATATCTTTCTGAAAATATGGGTTAATGTATTATTTTATGACCTAATTAAAAAACCTTGGGTTAGATTAAGTGGATCGAAATAAGGCCCATTTTTTGTTTCAGCCGAGATTGCCACGTGGCCTAATAAGAAACTGCCACGTCCCTAAATTGAACGCCCCCAAATTATGCCGTTACATGCGAGGGAAATTTCGTTAATATAATTAACGTCGTGTGCTTTTTTGGACGGATAGGTGGATAGAGGGTATTTGCAAACCATTTAACAAACAATAGGGGTAGTTTAGGCCATTGTGATGACCCAAAATGTCATCTTTAAATTTAATAATTAATTCTATGTTCTAAGACCTTGAAAAGTACTATTTATGATTTTTTGACTTGCGTGTGCAATCCGTAAAATTTTCTGGAAAGTTTTTATGTGAAAAATGGATTAAAATATGAATTAGAGCTTTAAAAACTCAACTGAGTTGACTTTGGTCAACATTTTGAGCAAACAGACTCGGATCAGGGTTTTGACAGTTCCGGTAGGTCCGTATCGTGAATTGGGACTTGGGCGTATGCCCGGAATTAAATTCCGAGGTCCCTAGCCCGAGATATAGAATTTTGATGAAAAAATTAAAAGTTTAAGTTCAAATAGTGACCGGAGGTCGAATTATGTGCAAACGACCCCGGAATAGAATTTTGATGATTCCAACAGCTCCGTATGGTGATTTAGGACTTAGGAGCGTGATCGGAATTTTATTTGGATGTCCGTAGTGGAATTAGGCTTGAAATGCCGAAAGTTGAATTTTTAGGAAGTTTGACCGAGGGATTGACATTTTGATATCGGGGTCAAAATCCGATTCTGAAAATTTGAGTACCTCCGTTATGTCATTTATGACTTGTGCGCAAAATTCTAGGTAAATCGGACGTGATTTGATAGGTTCCGGAGTCATTTTGTAGAAATTAAAAATTTCAAAGTTCATTAGGCTTGAATCTATGTGTGATTCGTGTTTTAGTGTTGTTGGATGTGATTTGAAGGCTCGACTAAGTTCGTATGATGTTTTAGGACTTGTTGGTATTTTCGGACGGGGTCCCGAGTACCCCGAGTGCGATCCGGATCGAAATCGGATCAATTTTTGGACTTAGGCAAATTCTGAAATTTGTAGCTTCTGGTGTTATCGCACCTGCGGTGGGACTGACCGCAGGTGCGGACTCGCAGAAGCGAGATGTGGCTCGTAGAAGCGGACGAAGGGCTGCCCAGTTGGAGCTGCAGATGCGGGCAGGTACGCAGGTGCGATGAAATTTTCGCACCTGCGAAGGCGCAGGTACGGTCTAAAGCTCGCAGAAGCGAAGGCAGCTGGGCTGAGCAATTTCCGCAGATGCGGTATTTCACCACAGATGCGGGACCGCAGGTGCGAGAATTTTGTCCGCAGGTGCGAAAGCACTGACCAGATTACAAAAACAGAGTGGTTCCGATATTTTTGTCATTTGGACATTTTCAACACGGTTTTGGGCGATTTTTCAGAAAGAATTCACGGGGAAACTTGAGGTAAGTCCCATGTGATCATTGTTAGTTAATTATATTGGATTATCATTGAATATTTCGAATAGATTACATGTTTTTGAGGTGAAATTAGAAGATTTGGGCCTAGGGATTTCAAAATGAGAATTTGAGATTTGGAGGTCAAGTTGATGCCGGATTTTTGTAAAAATAGTATGGTTAGACTCGTAGTTGAAAGAGCGTTCATATTTCATAACTTTCGCCGGATTCCGAGATGTGGGTCCCACAGGCCATTCCGAGATGTGACAACTACAATGGAGTCATGTTCTGAACTAGAGAAGGTGGATACTGAGGTGACTTCTGATATAAATAATTATGTTGATCAGCCATTGATGGATCAAGACTATTTTGTTGAGAAAGCAATAGTAGAATCTGTTGAACCATTAATGGTGGAAACTGTTGGGATAAATTCGGTTAAGACTTTGATGGATCAAGAATATACTGAGATGATCACTCTTATCTACTATGTTGAAGAACCAATGGAGGAATCTAAGGTGCAAAGTCACGAGGCTACTGGTGTAGAGAATGGTTCGTCGTTGGGGCTAACTACTTTTTCTCAAATTCAAGAATCTATGATCGCTGACTTTGAGAACGCGATGCAAGAATTTAATGTGCCTGAAATAATGGTTAGATTGGATGAAAATATGGGTTGTGACACACTATTTGAGAAGATCCAGACACAAGATCAAGAAGAAGAAGGTTGTTCTTTTGCTGTTAATGAGGAGCATAATATTGCATTTCTGGAATCTGAAGTCAAGGCTACAAGTTTTCTTGAATTACTAACTGGTTGCAGGGGTTATGGTATGGGGAACAATCAGGTGCAATTGGTACCTGATCAATCGACTACAATAACAACAATTATGCTTCAATTCCTAGAAAGTTGGGATCGGTTGTATGAATCTTCAATGTCCATGTCGTTGGTACCTGAATCGACTACTATGCTAAATTCTAATGAAATTGCAACGGGAGAATGTGACACAACACCTTGTTCTATTCAACCAGCAAATTGATATTACCAACAACCACTATTGAAGTACCTGAGGTAAATTTATCTGAAGGGAATACTATTCTGCAGTTGGAGGGACCAGCCTCTGCTGAACCTGAGCTGCACACACAGGAGGGGGGTGAGTTAGTACAATTACTGATCTTGTGGATGCCATGTTAGATAATGCAGGCGAGGCGAGGATTAAAGCGCGCAATAGAGCTTGCGTCGCACGGGCTACATCGAGATGAAGTTCGCGTTTTGCCTCGCGCCGCGACGCCTGTAGCGAGGGTGTTCCGGGTTTTAAAGCCTATTTTGTATCCTTTTTGGTTTTGGACTTGGTTATTTCGTCTAGGCCTTTTCCTTACACATAAAAATAGTCATTAAACACCATTTTTAGAGGAGTTTTTGCGACTGGAGGCAAGAATGTCACATGGAACAACTTTTGGAGGAGAAAATTATCGAGTTCTTCATTCCTTTATCTTTTGTTTGTAATTTGTTTATGCAAAATACTTAAAAAATTATCACTACGAACATGAGTGGCTAAGCACTCTAGTTCTAGGGTTGTGGTTGACATGATTATTAACGTTTATTAATTACATCTTCGTTAATTCGGATTATCATCTTGTGGTTGTTTCTTTAATTCTAGTTTTAACTTGTGAATTGTTGTAGCTACCAATTCACCCTACTATCTATGCTATGTTTAGGAAAGTCATGTTTAGATTAGAGTAGAATTAGAGAGAGCTTGTTTCTGAACCCGTGGCTCGGGGGACGATTTCGCGGTTAGGATAGGAATATACCTAACAGTCTTGCTTAATTGAATACCATATTATATTCTTTCATGATATACTTAATACCATAGGAATATATGATTGATATAGTGTGGGTAGACGAGTAGTATTGTGGGAACATGCTATTCATATAAACGATCCGGTTAATTAGCAACCATAGATAATCTGTATTAACGAATGTGATTATTGAACTTAATAGGATTGATAAACCAACCACAACCCTGGAATTTTCACCACCTCTAAATTAAAATCTCATCATACACATTTGCATTCTTGATAAATTAGTTGTTACTTGTTTAATTTCCGCAATAGTAGCTTAATAGAAAAACATCACTCTTAAATATCTTGGACAATTAATTGATTTTTTTGCTTAGTTGACAATTGGTATAAGTCTCTGTGGGTTCGACATCCGACTTTCAAGTCACTTTATTACTTAACGGCCACGCATACTTGCGTGTACTTGGGGAACCAATAAGTTTTTGGCGCCGTTGCCGGGGACTTAGTTATTGATTGTTTATCTAAGTTAAGATTTTATTCGTTATTTGTTCAATTTTTAATCTTTAGTTTGCTTAATTTATGATAACGCATGATCTTCTCTTGAGTGCGGAGGAGTGGAAGCACAAACAATATCCTTCCTCTTGATCCTGAGATCGAACGAACACTTCATTGAGTGAGGAGGGAATTTGAAGCTAGAACTATAATTGAAAGAGAGTTGGACATCGTAGTTCAACCACAGCCAATAGAGATGGCAGGTAATGAAGGGCGTCCGGTGATAGAAGCTGCAAGGCCCAATCTTGCTAATATGACTCAGGAAATTGTGAAGCTGAGATCATGGGTCACTTTGAACTCAAACAGTACATGGTACAACTACTGATTCAATCCATAGGGCAATATGTGGGTCTATCTCATGAAGACCCGCAGAGGCACATTCAGAACTTCCTGGAAATTACATACACTTGCAATTATCCGAACGTTTCCAAGGACTATGTCAGGCTGACACTGTTTCCCTTTTCACTGCTAGAGGACTCTAAGGAATGGTTGCAAAAGGACCCCGCGAACTCAAACCACAAATTGGGATGATCTAGTAAGGAAATTCTTAATCAAGATTTTCCCACTAAGAAGACAAAGTCGCTGAGGAGCTAGATTCTTGGGTTTCAACAACGAGATGGCGAGACTCTTCGTCAAGCTTGGGAAAGATACAAAAAGCTACTCAGAGACTGCCCACATCATTGTCAGACTGATGAGGTGATAGGTCACTCTTTCGTTGATGGGTTGGACGAGGCATCAAAGATGAATCTAGACTCAGCATGTGAGGGTAGTTGCATGGCAAGACCGTATAGTGAGATCCAGATCCTACTAAACTATTTCACTGCTAATGATAATAATTGGAAAGTATATAGGGAACCACGATGAGCAATTAAACAAAAGACAGCAGGTGTGATCGAGCTTGATGATTTCTAAGCCATGCGGGCATATATAGCAAGATTAGCAAATCAGATGAATAATATGACAATGCACCAAGCACAACAGATGCAGCATGTGCAACAGATGTCTACTTGCTACGAGTTATGTGGTGAAGGTCACACAAGTGACATATGCCTCGTGAATCCTGAATCCATTTAGTACGTGGGGCAACAAGCTAGAGGGCCAATGACTCAAAATGCTCAATATGGTAACACATACAATCCGAACTGGAGGAATCATCCTAACTTCTCTTGGGGTGGAAATTAGAACATCAGGCCTCAAACGAATTATAATCATCCACCTTAATCTCCACAGCAACCAGAAGAGAGTTTGACTGATATGATGAAAAAGCTCTTGCTAGACAATCAAAAAAGTTATGGCTGAGAATCAACAATTGTGCACAGAGTTCAGAAATTTAGAGAGGAAGGTTGGGCAAATGGCTAACAATCAGAATATTAGACCTGATGGAGCTCTCCCAAGTGATACAGAGAAAAATCCTCAAGTCAATGCAGTGATGTCGAGAAATGGGAGAGTGTTAGTAGAAGTGCCTAAGAAGAAAAAGGAGCAGTCTGGGCTCGAAGAAGAAAGAGTGCCAAAACCTGTAGAGGTAGATGAGAGAAACAAAACAGAGTCTGAGCAAATATCAGAGAGGGTGCTACCTCCTTTTCCTCAAAGACTGAGAAAGAAGAATGATGACCACATGTTTCACAAATTTTTAGATATGCTGAAGCAGATACACTTGAACATCCCTTTGTTGGACATGGTCCGTGAGGTCCCAAAATATGAAAAATATATTAAGGATATAGTGGAAAATAAGAGAAGGTTAACTGAATTTGAGACCGGCGCACTTACTGAGGAGTGCACTTCCAGGATTCAACATAAGCTTCCAGAAAAGATTAAGGATCCGGGTAGTTTTACTATCCCCATGAGGATTCGTGAAATTGATGTGGGTAGAGCCTTGTGTGATTTGGGTTCAAGTATCAATCTGATGCCGTTGTCAGTGTTGAAACAATTGGGATTAGGAGCTCCGAGACCCACCACGGTACTGCTACAGTTAGCTGACAGATCTTATGTCTATCCTGAGGGGGTAATTGAGGACTTCTTGCTATAGATTGGGAATTTTATTTTCCCTGCAGATTTTATCATCCTGGACTACGAGGCTGATGAGTTAGTTCCTATCATCTTGGGACGATCTCTTTTGGCCACTGGAGATGCCATTATTAAAGTCCGAGAAGGTAAGATGACCCTTGGGGTGGACAATGAAGAAGCGGTCTTCAATGTATATCGAGCCATTCAGTTGCCTCGTCATTACGAGGACCTGGCCATGATTTCTGTGGTGAAGATAAATGAACTAGCCGTTGAGCCAATTACATTTAAAGAAGATGCACTAGAAAAGGCATTGATATTGTTCAATCACTTGGAACTGGAAGAAGAGGTTGAGGAGATGTTGCAAATTTTGGATGCATCTTGTGAATACATAAGAGAAAGATCTCAGTTTGAGCCTCTGGATAGGCCAATCGACCTGCCCCCTAGACCCTCAGTTGAGGAGGCTCCAAAACTGGAACTTTAACCCTTACTATCTCATATTCATTATGCTTATTTGGGTAGTTCTAACACTTTACCTGTGATTGTTTCTTCTCATTTGTCTAAATTGCAGGAAGAAAAGCTCTTAAGGGTGCTGAGGGAGCACAAGCATGCCATTGGTTGGACAATGTCTGACATAAAGGGTATTAGGCCTGCATTCTATATGCACAAAATACGCATGGAGTAGGGACACAAACCTAGCGTGGAACATCAACGCCGCCTAAATCCAATCATGAAATAGGTGGTAAGAAAAGAAGTGATTAAGTGGCTCGACATAGGTATAGTATTTTCCATCTCCTATAGCAAGTGGGTAAGCCCTGTTCAATGTGTACCTAAAAAGGGGGGTATGACTGTTGTAGTGAATGAACAAAATGAATTAATTCCAACTAGGACTGTGACTGGTTGGAGAATATGGATAGATTATAGGAAGTTGAATAATGCTACACGAAAAGATCACTTCCCCCCCCCCCTTCATTGATCAAATGCTTGACAAGTTAGCCAGATAGGAATACTATTATTTCCTTGATGGCTATTCGGGGTATAATCAGATTGCTATTGCCCTGGAAAATCAAGAAAAGACCACTTTTACATGCCCTTATGGCACTTATGCATTTAAGAAAATGCCATTCGGGTTGTGTAATGCACCTGCGACTTTTCAAAGGTATGATGGCTATTTTAACTGATATGGTGGAACGGTTTATGGAGGTTTTTATGGATAATTTTTCTGTGTTTGGTCCTTCTTTTGATGAATGCTTGACAAATCATGCTAAAGTGCTTGCCAGGTGTGAGGAGACTAATCTGTTACTGAATTGAAAAAAGTTCCATTTTATGGTATGTAAAGGTATAGTGTTGGGGCATAAGGTGTCCAAAGATGGACTAGAAGTTGACAAAGCTAAGGTGGAAGCAATTTAAAAAAAAATTCACCACCGATTTCACTGAAATGAGTTAGGCGTTTTCAAGGACATGCAGGTTTTTATCGCCGATTTATAAAGGATTCTCAAGAATTTCTTCTTTTTTGGGGAAGTTATTAGAGAAGGATGTGCCGTTCAAGTTTGACGATGCATGTCTGAAAGCATTCGAGGAGCTGAAAAAGAAGTTAGTGAGTGCACCAATCATAGTGGCTCCTGACTGGAAAGAGCCATTTGAGCTGATGTGTGATGCTAGTGATGGTGCAATTGGGGCCGTATTGGGACAGAGGAGGAGCAAAAGTTTTCACTCCATTTACTACGCAAGCAAGACTGTTACTCCTGCTCAAATAAATTATACTGTGATAGAAAGGATTTGTTTGCTGTAGTGTGGGCGTTCGATAAATTTCGGGCCTATTTGGTTGGAACCAAAGTCATCGTCTACACATACCATGCAACCATCAGGTATTTGTTCGAAAAGAAAGATGCTAAACCAAGGCAAATCCGTTGGGTTTTATTCTTGTAGGAATTTGATTTAGAGATCCAATACCGTAAAGGAACAGAGAATCAAGTGGCTGATCACTTATCCAGGTTAGAAACTCGGAATCATATAGCTGAGGGAGATGTCATCAAGGAAACATTCCTGGATGAGCAATTGTTGGCCATTACTATTGGGGAGGTGCCTTGGTATGCAGATGTTTTGAACTATATGGCAAGTGGAGAGATGCCGCCTGATCTTGAACCTTATGCTAAAAAGAAGTTCTTGCGGGATGTGAGGTCATATGTGTGGGATGAGCCATTTCTGTTCAAATCTTGTACCGATCAGTTAATGAGAAGATGTGTGCCCGAATCTGAAATAAATGCTATTTTACATGATTATCATGCGTCGCCTTATGGTGGTCATTATGCGGGTGACAAAATGGCAGCTAAGGTGTTGCAATCGGGTTTTGATTGGCCTAGGGTGTTTAAAGACGCCCATGAGTTCGTGAGGAGGTGTGATAGGTGCTAGAGAACAGGAACAATCACGAAAAGGCATGAGATGCCATTGCACAGTATTATGGAGGTTGAAATTTTTGATGTGTGGGTAATTGATTTTATGGGTCCGTTTCCCTTGTCCAGTGGGTGTAGGCACATTTTGGTGGCCGTTGACTATGTGTCGAAGTGGGTGGAGGCCGTTTCTCTTCCTACCAATGATGCCAAGGTTGTGGTCAACTTTGTGAAAAAGCATATCTTTACAAGGTTCGACACTCTGAGAGTGATGATTAGTGATGGGGACACCCATTTCTGTAACAAGCTCTTGGACAATGTCTTAGAACCATATGGGGTCAAACATAAGGTTGCAACCGCTTACCATCCTCAGACTAGTGGGAAAGTGTCACTATCCGAAATTCCCACCTTCGGACCGTGATGGCGCCTAACATTTCACTTGCTAGGCAAGCCAATGTTATAATAATATTATCCATTTTAAAACAATTTCTAAATTTATTAATAACAAAGAACTAAATGCGGAAGAAAAGTTCGAAATGTAGTGAATAATACATAAAAATAACGGTATCTAAATACCATCCCAGAATTGGTGTCACAAGTGCACGAGCTTCTAAAATAATACAAATAAAGGTCTGAATATAATAAAGTTGTCTCAAAACAAACACACAACTAAAGTAAAGTAGATGGGGACTTCAGAACTGCAGACGCCGTGCAGTTATACCTCAAGTCTCCTATGGATAGCTGAAATCCGAGCAAGTCTATGGTACGCCGCTGGGACCAACTCCGAAATCTGCACAAGAAGTGCAGAATGTAGTATCAGTACAACCGATCCCATGTACTGGTAAGTGCCGAGCCTAACCTCGACGAAGTAGTGACGAGGCTAAGACAGGTCACTTATAATAACATGTAAGCAGTAATAGTAATAATAACAATAATAGAAATAAATTATGTAACTCATTTTTAATATTGAAAGCTAATTCGGCAGTCATAACCAATTATTATTTCAACCAATTTCCATTGCAGCGTGCAACCCGTTCCCACAATATATTCATTTTCAACCCCCCAATATTTTTATTTTAATCAAGTATATATCTAGTCTTTTAAATAAGTCTGTTGCGACGTGCAATCCGATACCCCAATATGGACTTTTTAATAAGTCTGTTGCGCCGTGCAATCCGATCCCCCAATATAGACTTTTAAATAAGTCTGTTTGCGGCGTGCAATCCGATCCCCCAATATGGACTTTTTAATAAGTCTGTTGCGGCGAGCAACCCGATCCCCCAATATGGACTTTTAAACAAGTCTGTTGTGGCGTGCAACCCGATCCCCCAATATGAACTGTTAATAAGTCTGTTGCGGCGTGTAACCCGATCCCCCAATATGGACTTTTAATAAGTCTGTTGCAGCGTGTAACCCGATCCTCCAATATGGACTTATAATAAGTCTGTTGTGGCATGCAACCCGATCCTCTTATATGTTCATTTCAATCAATTTTGTTGTGGCGTGCAACCCGTTCCTCCAATATATTGATTTACCAATTCTTATAAAATAAATTGCCCCAATAAATGCATCAATTAATATGAAATTATGAGACAACAAGCATACAATAATTATGATTTAATTATGAAACAAACAATGACAAATAACAATTTATTATGAAAATCAAGGAGAACATAGGCAGTTTAATATTTAATATGCTAAATGTCAAGTAGGAATTAAAACTCATAAATAAAATAAACATGTAACAATTATTGCAAGAATTCAAAAATTAATATTTGACAAAGAATAGGTGAGAAACAATTATTATAACAATTAATTCATGTCTTAAAATAATTTAAGATGTTTAAATAACTAAGCAACCAATTAAATTGATAAAGTATAGGCACTCGTCACCTTGCCTATACATCGTTGCACATGAAATTCACATAGTCAAATAATTTAGGGTTCTATTCCCTCAAGTCAAGATTAACCACGACCCTTACCTCGCTTTGCAATTTCAATAAATTACTCGACCACAACTTTTCCTTTTACATTTGTCTCCAAAAGCTTCAAATCTATTCACAAACAATTCGATATACTCAATACGAATCATAGGAATTAATTCCATACGAATTTACTAATTTTCCGGATAAAATCCGAAATTCACTTTAAAAATTGATTGTGGGGCCCATGTCTCGAATCTCAAAAACACTTACGAAATCTAAACACCCATTCCGATACGAGTCCAACCATATAAAAATTATCCAATTCCGATGTCAAATGGATATTCAAATCATAAATTTTTATTTTTGAAAAGTTTTACAAAAATTCTATTTTCTTCCATCTAAATCCAAAATAATTGATGAATATAGACATGAATTTATGAAATATAATCACTTTTAGTTATAGAACACTTACCCAATTCAAAGTCGTGAAAAATCACTTTGGCATCGCCAAAATCCGAGACACAAATCTCAAAAAATGAGTAAAAATGGCTAAAACCCGATTTTATGTGTTCTGTCCAGCATTTCCGCTTCTGCAGAAAATTGACCACAGGTACGGTTTCCGCTTCCGCGGAAAATTGACCACAGGTGCGATTACACCAGAAGGCCAATATTTCAGATTTTTCCTTAAGTCCAAATTTTGATCTGTTAACCATCCGGAATCTACCCGAGCCCTCCGGGACCTCAACCAATTATACCAACAAGTTCTAAAATATCATATGAACTTAGTCGAGACCTCAAATCACATCAAACAATGCTAAAATTACAATTTACACCTCGATTCAAACTTTGAGTTTTAAACTTTTCAATTTGCAAATGTCGTGCCAAAACATGTTAAATGAATCCGGAATGACTTCAAATTTGGCACACAAGTCATAAATGACATAACGGAGCTATTCCAATTTTCAGAATTAGAATCCGGCCCCGATATCAAAAAGTCAACTCTTTGGTCAAACTTGGAAATCTTTAGCCTTTAAATGGTCATAACTTGAGCTAGGGACCTCCAAATTAAATTTCGGGGATACGCCCAAGTCCCAAATCACAATACAGACCTATCGGAATAGCCAAAATACTGATCTGGGTCTGTTTGCTCAAAATATTGATCAAAGTCAAATCAGTTGAGTTTTAAGGCTTTATTTCATATTTTAATCCATTTTTCACATAAAAACTTTTCGAAAAATTATACGGACTATGCACGCAAGACGAGGAATGATAAATAGTCATTTTTGAGGTCTTAAAATACATAATTACTTATTAAATTTAAATATGACCTTTTAGGTCATCACAGCAAGTTGAAGTCTCAAATAGAGAGATAAAGTAGATCCTGGAGAAGACGGTTAGTGCAAGTAGGAAATATTTGGCTGCAAAGCTTGATGATGCTCTATAGGCATACCGGACTGCCGACAAAACTCCAATCGGAACCTCCCTTTACAAGCTATTTTATGGGAAGGCATGCTATTTACCGGTAGAACTTGAGCACAAGGCCTATTGGGCGATAAAGAAGCTGAACTTTGATGCAGAATTAGTGGGTAGAAAGCGAGTGATGCAATTGAACGAGCTTGATGAGTTTCGCTTGCATACGTATGAGAATGCCAAGTTATATAAAGAAAAGACCAAGCGCTGGCATGATAAGCATATCCGCCGTCGCGAGTTCGAACCATGCCAATTGGTTCTCTTGTTCAATTCGAGGTTAAGACTCTTTTAGGGGATGCTCAAATCGAGATGATCGGGCCCGTTTGAGGTAGTGAGAGTCACTCCACATGGTGTAATTGAGCAGCACGTCTTAGGTGGCGAGAGAACATTCTTAGTGAACGGACAAAAAGGAAAGCACTATTATGGAGATGGCTTTGATCGTCAGAAGTCGAAGATGTTACTTGACAATGATTAGACGAGATTTTGTGTCGTGCCGCGACGTTAAATCAGGCTCTTGTTGGGAGGCAACCCATCTTTACTGCTTTCTTTTATTTTTATTTTTTATATTATTATTTGCTGTAGTGTTTGTTTTTGTTTTGCAGGATTATAAGCATAGGAGGTAAAGTCATTAGAAGTGTGCAAAAGCGAGTTAGATGGTGAGAACTAAGTGTGGGGTGCCCACACAAAGGACCATGCCTGGGGGAAGTCTGAGTACCCCGTGAGCCGCTATTGCTTCGGCCTTTGTCCTTTCAGGGAGTTTCTTGTCCACCCTTGTTATTGTTTTGCTTTATTTGTGCATTCAGGACACTGCACTCTTTTAAGTATGGGGTGGGAGAATTCTCTAGATAATTAGTAGTAGGATGTTAGAAAAATGTAAACTTTTCATTTTTGTTTTCGTAGTTGTGTAGTGTTTTAGTATTTTAGTAGCTATGAAAATAATTGAAAAACAAAAGTAGAAAAATTGGACTTTTACCGACAATGGATCTCCTAGACAGTTTTCTTGAAGGATTTAAGTCTAAGAAAAAAGGAAAAAAGATTATCTTTGTATGTAGTGTAGTAATTTCCTTTTGGTTTTTCTTTTTGCCGTGGTTCTTTTCCAATGGTTTTGTTTGAACCGGGTGTAGTTGGTTTTATTTTTTTTAGGAGTAGGAGCCACTGTGAGATGAATTGAATTGAAGCAATATCTCTTGACTTTGTTATGATTTGAGAATAGTGAGTACTTGGTTGTGACGTTTAGGCTCAGTTTTTGACTCTTGTATAAGTACCTTAAATTGTATGATCTTAAATTTGCTTAACTGCTTTGACTAGAGTGTCTTGATGAGTCCGATCCTGAGTGAGCTATGTGCCATGTGTGTGTTATTCTGTGCGTTGCATTTGATGTCAAGAACTTGCCCCATGTGTTTGCAAAGTGAAATAGTAGTTTTATTCAGTCTTGGAAGTGATATAGGTGTTTCTTTGTTGAGCCAGAAATATATATATTTTACCCGCCTAATTGTTATGTATCATAGTTAACCCCTTTGAGCCTGTAATCCTGTTTCTTTGGCAACCACATTACAAGACTTACCCATTTGTTTGAATTAACCATCTATTTGAACCTTTTAACTTCTTATGGGCACTTGAATTGTAATGAACTTTGCAAAAGTTAAAGTGGGGGATGGTTGCTTTGGCTTTTGAGTGGAACTAATGAAATAAGAAAAAAGGTGCACTGTTTTGAAAAAGTAAGAGCCACGTAAATTGAAAAAGAAAGAAAAAAAAAATATATAGTAGTATTGCTGTGAAAAATATTCCTTGATAGTGGTGACTCTTTATGTAATTGTACTTAAAAGAAGTATGGAGTAATATACATTGATGTGATGGTGGAGTTTGGTTTGATATAAGTATGCAGTTTGGATGTTAAAGTATATGTATTAAAGTGCTTAGGAAGGTGTAGTCACTCTTATATCCAAATGTATCCTATCCGACCAACAGCCTACATCACAACCAATTAAAGTCATACTTGATCCTAGACTGAATGGGCTCGATTAGTAGAGTAGTACACTACGGGCAAGCCTATGCTGTATCTTTTGTGGCATATGAATGTTATTTCTGAGAGTGAGTGAATTCTTCCTATCTTGAGTTCCTAATTGTTCTTAAATTTTAATGTGTGTGAAACTACTCTCTTTTGTTGTGTGAGGGCACTTAATTCATGAAGGAAAGGTAATAATGTTATTTACCTCTATGTTAGAGTAAGTGAGTGAGTGGTGAATAATGCATGTTACTTGAGAGTCAATTCTTGGTGTGATGAGTTAGGAGAATTGTTTAAAAAGGTCGTGTCCATATAAAGTGTAGTTTGGTTATTTCGTCAAGGCTTTTTCCCTACACATATAAATAGTCATTAAACACCATTTTTAGAGGAGGTTTTGCGACCGGAGGAAAGAACATCACGTGGAACAACTTTTGGAGGAGAAAATTATCGAGTTCTTAATCTAGGCTCGTGAGACCTATGTAACCTAGGCTCTGATACCAATCTGTCACGACCCAAACTAACCCCTGTCGTGATGGCGCCTATCGTGGAACTAGGCAAGCCAATTCATTTCCAAAACAAACAGATATTTTCATTTCAAAGATTTTTTCAATGCTATTTAACATAAAAACCTTCGTAAAGGAGTTCAAATCAAAACAAAAATACGAAAAAGAAAAGCCCGACATCAGGGTGTCACTAGTCATGAGCATCTACTACAATCTGTCTAACAATATCGAGACTAACTTAGCCTGGAAAATAGCTAAATACAACAAAAGAAAGATAAGAGGGAGAATAGCAGGGCTGCGATCGCCATGCAGCTACCTTGCTATCCCCGGGAAAAATCTGCAACCGGAATAGTCAATAGCCGCTACCGTGTCCAAATATTCCTGAATCTGCAGACAAGGTGCATGGAATAACGTGAGTATGCCAACCCAGTAATTAACAATAATAAATAAAGATTGAGCAGTAGTGACGAGCAATAAGCATATAAAGTTCATATCATGAAATCTCAGTAAAATACAACATGCAAAATCAGTGTTTGAATCAAATCATCTCGTTTAAACCTAGTTCCAGTATAATCATTTAAAGATATTTTTCAACAGTTTTCAAACAGAGGCTCAATGCAAAGGTGAGCAAAAATGATGAAATCATAAATAGCCCCTCAGGCAAACCTCACAGTCACTCGTGCCACTCGGGCATACCTCACAATCACTCTTGCCACTCGGGCAAACCTCACAATCACTCTTACCACTCAGGCATACCTCACAATCACTCATACCTCCCAGTCACTCGGCACTCGTACTCAGTAGGTACCTGCGCTCACTGGGGGTGTGTACAGACTCAGGAGGGGCTCCTTCAGCCCAAGCGCTATATCAAGACAAATCATGACATAAATCACTCAGGCCCTCGACCTATATCAAACATGCTGCGGCGTGCAGCCCGATCCCATAATTATCCGAACATGCTGCGGCGTGCAACCCGATCCCTTAATTACCCGAACATGCTGCGGCGTGAAGCCCGATACCATATTTATCCTCACAAATCAGGCCCTCAGCCTCACTCAGTCATAAACCTCTCAAGCCACTGGGGCATTTCAGTAAAAACAGGGCATTCAACCCAAAACAACATTTATATGCATCAAAATAGAGTAATAAAATTGAGTTATGCAGTAAACAAGTATAACCGTGACTGAGTATAAATTTTCAATCGAAAACAGTGAGAGGATAGTAAGAAAGGCCCTAAGGGTCCAAAAGCACTGGCACAAGGCCCAAATATGGCATTCGGCCCAATTTACAGAAACGCTTTCTAAAACATATAAGTATCATATAATTTCAACAAAATATGCAACTTTACAGTTGCTACGGGACGGACCAAGTCACAATCCCCAACAGTGCACGCCCACACACCCGTCACCTAGCATGTGCGTCACCTCAAAATAGTAGAATGATACGAAATCCGGGGTTTCATACTCTCAAGACTAGATTTACAATCGTTACTTACCTCAAACCGGTCAAATCTCTACCCCGAAATGCTCTTGCCTCTCGACTCGGCCTCCAAATGCTCCGAATCTATTCACAATCAGTACAATACCATTACTATATGCTAATGGAATGAATTCCACAAGAAAACTATCAAATTAGCCCAAAACCCGAAATTAGTTCAAACCCGGCCCCCGAGACCACATTTCGGAATCCGATAAAATTTATAAAACTAGGAAACCCATTCACTCACGAGTCCAACCATACCAAATTTGTCAAAATCCAACTTCGTATCGACATTCAACTCTCAAAACCCATTTTATGAAGTTTCTACTATTTTCTCCAATTTTCCACCCCAAAGTACTAATCAAATGATGAAATTAATGATGTATTCATGTACATTAACCAAATCCAAGTTAGAATCACTTACCCCGATGAATTGCTTGAAAACCCCTTGAAAAATCACCACAAACCGAGCTTCCTATGTCCAAAATGTGAAATAATGCCCTAAATCCCATTTATATAGTGCACTCTCTGATCTCCACTACGCTGACTGCGAAAAACCTGGCGCGGCCGCGAAAATCCAACCCCTGTGGTCGCGAAAAAGTAGCGTTGTCCGCGCTTCTTGGTGGCTGTAGTGATAGACTTTAGTATTTTGGCCATACCTTAGTCTACAGATGTCCAAATGATGATTTCTTTAGCGTTCTTGAAACTAGACACGAAGGGCTAAAACTTTAGTTTTGAATCATCTCAAAATTCCTTGTAGATCAAAAGATATAGGCTTCTGAAATCCGCGCCCCCCCTCCACCCTCAGCAAAATTTTGCCGCCCTCAGCGAACGTTTAGCCGCCCTCAGCGAAATTTTAAGCTCCAGAACAATGCCTCAGTTCCAGTATTGCCCAGACTCGCTCAAAACTCACCCGAAACACACCTAAGGCCCCCGTGACCTCAACCAGACATACCAACCAATCCTAAAACACTATACGAACATAGTCAAACCTTCGAATCACTCAAAACAACATCAAAACACCAAATTACCCTCGGATTCAAGCCTAAGAACTTCTAAATTTCCAAATTCGGCATCTGATGCCGAAACCAACCAAACCACATCCGAATGACCTCAAATTTTGCACACATGTCACAAATGACACTAGAAACCTACTCCAACTTCCAGAATTCCATTTCAACCCCGATATCAAATTTTCCACTGCCGACCGAAATCGCCGAAATTCCAACTTTTGCCAATTCAAACCTAATTCCATTACGGACCTCTAAATCACATTCCGGACACGCTCCTAACTCCAAAATCACCTAACAAAGCTAATGGGACCATCCGTATTCCAATCCGAGGTCAAATGCTAAAAAGTCAAACTTGGTCAACTCTCTAAATTTAAAGCTTCAACAATGAAATTCTTTCTTCCAATTCGATTCTGAAATATCTGCAAACCAAAACTGATGATTCACAAAAGTCAAAGTACATCATACAAAGCTACTCATGCCCTTAAATAACCGAGCAAAGTGCAAATATTCAAAATGACCGGTCGGGTCGTTACACATACACATTTGCATTATTGATAAATAAGTTGTTAGTTGTTTAATTTCCGCAATAGTTGATTAATAGAAAAATATCACTCTTAAATATCTTGGACAATTAATTGATTTTTTTGCTTAGTTGACAATTGATCTAAGTCTCTGTGAGTTCGACATCTGACTTTCGAGTCACTTTATTACTTGACGGCTACGCATACTTGCGTGTACTTGGGGAACCAACAAGTTTTTGGCGCCGTTGCCAGGGACTTATTTATTGATTGTTTATCTAAGTTAAAATTTTATTCGTTATTTGTTAAAGTTTTAATTTTTAGTTTGCTTTATCTGTGATAACGGAGGTTCTTCTTTTGAATGCGGAGGAGTAAAAGCGCAAACAATATCCTTCCTCTTGATCCTGAGATCGAACGAACACTTCATAGAGTGAGGAGGGAAGTTGAAGCTAGAACTAGAATTGAAAGAGAGTTGTACATCGTAGTTCAACCACAGCCATTAGAGATGGTAGGTAATGAAGGGCGTCCGGTGATAGAAGCTGCAAGGCCCATTCTTGCTAATATGACACAGGAAATTGTGAAGCCTGAGATCATGGGTCACTTTGAAATCAAATAGTACATGGTACAGATGATTCAGTCCACAGGGTAATATGTGGGTTTATCTCATGAAGACCCGCAGAGGCACATTCAGAACTTCCTGAAATTTAGAGACACTTACAATTATCCAAACGTTTCCAAGGACTATGTTAGGCTGACACTGTTTCCCTTTTCACTGCTAGGGGAAGCTAAGGAATGGTTGCAAAAGGACCCCGCGAAGTCAATCCACAATTGGGATGATCTAGCAAGGAAATTCTTAATCAAGGTTTTTTCCATTAAGAAGACAAAGTCGCTGAGGAGCCAGATTTTTGGGTTTCAACAACGAGATGGAGAGCCTCTTCGTCAATCTTGGGAAAGATACAAGAAGCTACTCAGAGACTGCCCACATCATTGTTAGACTGATAAAGTGTTGGGTCACACTTTCGTTGATGGTTTGGACGAGGCATCAAAGATGAATCTTAACTCAGCATGTGGGGGTAGTTGCATGGCAAGACCGTATAGTGAGATCCAGATCCTGCTAAACAATTTCACTGCTAATGATAATAATTGGCAAGTAGATGGGGAACCACTAAGAGCACTTAAACAAAAGACAGCAGGTGTGCTCGAGCTTGATGATTTCTCAGCCATGTGGGCATATATAGCGGGATTAGCAGATCAGATGAATAAGATGACAATGCACCAAGCACAACATATGCAACATGTGCAACAGATGTCTACTTGCTGCGAGTTATGTGGTGAAGGTCACACAAGTGACATATGCCCCGTGAATCCTGAATCCATCTACTACGTGGGGCAACAAGCTAGAGGGCCGATGAATCAAAATGCTCAATATGGCAACACATGCAATCCGAACTAGAGGAATCATCCTAACTTCTCTTCGAGTGGAAATCAGAACATCGGGCCTCAAGCGAATTATAATCATCCACCTCAACCTCCACAGCAATCAGAAGAGAGTCTGACTGACATGATGAAAAGGTTGTTGCTAGACAATCAGAAAGTTATGGCTGAGAATCAACAATTGCGCATAGAGTTCAGAAATCTAGAGAGTCAGTTTGGGAAAATGGCTGACAATCAGAATATTAGACCTGATGGAGCTCTCCCAAGTGATATAGAGAAAAATCCTCAAGTCAATGCAGTGACGTTGAGAAATGGGAGAGAGTTAGTAGAAGTGCCTAAGAAGAAAAATGAGCAGTCTGGGCTCGAAGAAGAAAGAGTGCCAAAACCTGTAGAGGTAGATGAGAGAAACAAAAATAGAGTCTGAGAAAATATCAGAGAGAGTGCCACCTCCTTTTCCTCAAAGACTGAGAAAGAAGAATGATGACCACATGTTTCACAAATGTTTGGGTATGCTGAAGCAGATACACTTGAACATCCTTTTGATGGACATGCTTCGTGAGGTCCCAAAATATGTAAAATATTTTAAGGATATAGTGGCAAATAAGAGGAAGTTAACTGAATTTGAGACCGGCGCACTTACTGAGGAGTGCACTTCCAGGATTCAACATAAGCTTCCAGAAAAGCATAAGGATCCGGGTAGTTTTACCTTCCCCGTGAGTATTGGTGAAATGGATGTGGGTAGAGCCTTGTGTGATTTGGGTGCAAGTATCAATCTGATGCCGTTGTCAGTGTTGAAACAATTGGGATTAGGAGCTCCGAGACCCACCACGGTACTACTACAGTTAGCTGACAGATCTTATGTCTATCCTGAGGGGGTAATTGAGGACGTCTTGCTGCAGATTGGGAAGTTTATTTTCTTTGCAGATTTTATCATCATGGACTACGAGGCTGATGAGTTAGTTCCTATCATCTTGGGACGACCTCTTTTGGCCACTGGAGATGCCATTATCAAAGTTCGAGAAGGTAGGATGATCCCGAGGGTAGACAATGAAGAAGCGGTCTTCAATGTATATCGAGCCATTCAGTTGCCTCGTCATTACGAGGACCTGTCCATGATTTTTGTGGTGAAGATAAATGAACCAGCCGTTGAGCCAAGTGTATTTAAAGAAGATGCACTAGAAAAATCATTGATGTTGTTCAATCACTTGGAACTGGAAGAAGAGGTTGAGGAGATGTTGCAAAGTTTTGATGCATCTTGTGAATACATAATAGAAAGATCCTAATTTGAGCCTCTGGATCGGCCAATCGACCTGCCCCCTAGACCCTCAGTTGAGGAGGCTCCAAAACTGGAACTTAAACCCTTACCATCTCATCTTCATTATGCATATTTGGATAGTTCTAACACTTCTCGTGTGATTGTTTCTTCACATTTGTCTAAATTGCAGGAAGAAAAGCTCTTAAGGGTGCTGAGGGAGCACAAGCATGCCATTGGTTGGACAATGTCTGACATAAAGGGTATTAGCCCTTCATTCTGTATGCACAAAATATGCATGGAGGAGGAACACAAGCCTAGCGTAGAACCTCAACGCCGCCTAAATCCAATCATGAAAGAGGTGGTAAGAAAAGAAGTGATTAAGTGACTCGACATAGGTATAGTATTTTCCATCTCCGATAGTAAGTGGGTAAGCCCTGTTCAATGTGTACCTAAAAGAGGGGTATGACTGTTGTAGTGAATGAACAAAATGAATTAATTCCAACTAGGACTGTGACTGGTTGGAGAATATTCATAGATTATAGGAAGTTGAATAATGCTACACGAAAAGATCACTTCCCCCTCCACTTCATTGATTAAATGCTTGACAAGTTAGCCGGACAGGAATACTATTGTTTCCTTGATGGCTATTCGGGGTATAATAAGATTGCTATTGCCCCGGAAGATCAAGAAAAGACCATTTTTACATGCCCTTATGGAACTTATGCATTCAAGAGAATGCCATTTGGGTTGTGTATTGCACCTGTGACTTTTCAAAGGTGTATGATGGCTATTTTAACCGATATGGTGGAACGGTTTGTGGAGGTTTTTATGGATGATTTTACTGTGTTTGGTCCTTGTTTTGATGAATGCTTGACCAATCTTGCTAAAGTGCTTGCCATGTGTGAGGAGACTAATCTGGTACTGAATTGAAAAAAGTGCCATTTTATGGTACATGAAGGTATAGTGTTGGGACACAAAGTATCCAAAGATGGACTGGAAGTTGACAACGCTAAGGTTGAAGCAATTGAAAAGTTTCCACCACCGATTTCAGTGAAAGGAGTTAGGAGTTTTCAGGGACATGCAGGTTTTTATCACCGATTTATAAAGGATTTTTCAAAAATTTCTTCTCTTTTGTGCAGGTTGTTAGAGAAGGAGGTGCCATTCAAGTTTGACGATGCTTGTCTGAAAGCATTCGAGGAGCTGAAAAAACAGTTAGTGAGTGCACCTATCATAGTGGCTCCTGACCGGAAAGAGCCATTTGAGCTAATGTATGATGATAGTGATGGTGCAATTAGGGCCGTATTGGGCCAGAGGAGGAGCAAAATTTTTCACTCCATTTACTACGCAAGCAAGACTGTTACTCCTGCTAAAATAAATTATACTGTGACAGAAAAGGAGTTGTTTGTTGTAGTGTGGGTGTTCGATAAATTTCGGGCATATTTGGTTGGCACCAAAGTCATCGTCTACACAGACCATGCAGCCATCAGGTATTTGTTTGAAAAGAAAGATACTAAACCAAGGCTAATTCGTTGGGTTTTACTCTTGCAAGAATTTGATTTGGAGATCCGAGATAGTAAAGGATCAGAGAATCAAGTGGCTGATCACTTATCTAGGTTAGAAACTCGGAATCGTGTAGCTAAGGGAGATGTCATCAAGGAAATATTCCCGAATGAGCAACTATTGGCCATTACTGCTGGGGAGGTGCCATAGTATGCAGATTTTATGAACTATCTGGCAAGTGGAGAGATGCCACCTGATCTTTAACCTTATGCTAAAAAGAGGTTCTTGCGGGATGTGAGGTCATATGTGTGGGATGAGCCATTTCTGTTCAAATCTTGCACCGATCAGTTAATTAGAAGATGTGTGCCCGAATCTAAAATAAATGCTATCTTACATGACTGTGATGCGTCGCCTTATGGTGGTCATTATGCGGGTGACAAAACGACAGCTAAGGTGTTGCAATCGGGTTTTTATTGGCCTAGGGTGTTTAAAGATGCCCATGAGTTCGTGCGGAGGTGTGATGGGTGCCAGAGAATAGGAACAATCACGAAAAAGCATGAGATGCCATTGCACGGTATTATGGAGGTTGAAATTTTTTATGTGTGGGGAATTGATTTTATGGGTCCATTTCCCCTGTCCAGTGGGTGTACGCACATTTTGCTATCCGTTGACCATGTGTTGAAGTGGGTGGAGGGCATTGCTCTTCCTACCAATGATGCCAAGGTTGTGGTCAACTTTGTGAAAAAGCATATCTTTACAAGGTTCGGCACTCCGAGAGTGATGATTAGTGATGGGGGCACCCATTTCTGTAACAAGCTCTTGGACAATGTCTTAGAACCATATGGGGTCAAACATAAGGTTGCAACCGCTTGCCATCCTCAGATTAGTGGGCAAGTGTCACGACCCGAAATTCCCACCTTCGGACCGTGATGGCGCCTAACATTTCACTTGCTAGGCAAGTCAATGTTAGAATAATATTATCCATTTTAAAATAATTTTTAAATTTATTAATAACAAAGAACCAAATGCGGAAGAAAAGTCCGAAATGTAGTGAATAATCCATAAAAATAATGGTATCTAAATACCATCCCAGAATTGTTGTCACAAGTGCACGAGCTTCTAGAATAATACAAATAAAGGTCTGAATAAAATAAAGCTGTCTGAAAACAAACTCACAGCTAATATAAAATAGATGGGGACTTCAGAACTGCAGACGCCGTGCAGTTATACCTCAAGTCTCCTAAGGGTAGCTGAAATCCGAGCAAGTCTATGGTACGCCGTTGGGACCAACTCCGAAATCTATACAAGAAGTACAGAGTGTAGTATCAGTACAACCGACCCCATGTACTGGTAAGTGCGGAGCCTAACCTCGACAAAGTAGTGACGAGGCTAAGGCAGGTCACTTATAATAACATGTACGCAATAATAGTAATAGCAACAATAATAGAAATAAATTAGGTAACTCATTTTTAACAATGGAAGCCAATTCGGCAGTCATAACCAATTATTATTTTAACCAATTTCCGTTACAGCGTGCAACCTGTTCCCACAATATATTCATTTTCAACCCTCCAATATATTTATTTTAATCAAATATATATATAGACTTTTAAATAAGTCTGTTGCGGCGTGCAATCCGATCCCCCAATATGGGTTTTTTAATAAGTCTGTTGCGGCGTGCAATCCGATCCCCCAATATGGGTTTTTTAATAAGTCTGTTGCGGCGTGCAATCCGATCCCCCAATATAGACTTTTAAATAAGTATGTTGCGGCGTACAATCCGATCCCCCAATGTGGACTTTTTAATAAGTCTGTTGCGGCGAGCAACCCGATCCCCCAATATGGACTTTTAAATAAGTCTGTTGCAGCGAGCAACCCGATCCCCCAATATGGACTTTTAACAAGTCTGTTGCAGCGTGCAACCCGATCCTCCAATATGGACTTTTAATAAGTCTGTTGAGGCGTGCAACCCGATTCCCCAATATGTTCATTTCAATCAATTCTATTATGGCGTGCAACCCGCTCCTCCAATATATTGATTTACCAATTCTTATAAAAGAAATTGCCCCAATAAATGCAACAATTAATATAAAATTATAAGACAACAAGCATACAATAATTATGATTTAATTATGAAACAAACAATGACAAATAATAATTTATTCTAAAAATCAAGAAGAACATAGGCAATTTAATATTTAATATGCTAAATGTCAAGTAGCAATTAAAATACATAAATAAAATAAACATGTAACAATTATTGATAGAATTCAAGAATTAATATTTGACAAAGAATAGGAGAGAAACAATTATTATAACAATTAATTCGTATCTTAAAATAATTTAAGATGCTTAAATAATTAAGCAACCAATTAAATTGACAAAGTATAGACACTCGTCACCTTGCCTATACATCGTTGCACATGAAATTCACATAGTCAAATAATTCAGGGGTTCTATTCCCTCAAGTCAATGTTAACCACGACACTTACCTCGCTTTGCAATTTCAATAAATTACTCGACCACATTTTTTCCTTTTATATTTGTCTCCAAAAGCTTCAAATCTATTCACAAACAATTCGATATACTCAATACGAATCATAGGAATTAATTTCATATGAATTTACTAGTTTTTCGGATAAAATCCGAAATTCACTTTAAAAATTGACAGTGGGGCTCATGCCTCGAATCTCGAAAAAACTTATGAAATCCGAACACCCATTCCGATACGAGTCCAACCATACAAAAATTATCCAATTCCGATTTCAAATGGATCTTCAAATCATAAAAAAAAAATTTGGAAAGTTTTACAAAAATTCTAATTTCTTCCATCTAAATCCAAAATAAATGATGAATATAGGCATGGATTTATGAAACATAATCACTTTTGGTTATAGAACACTTACCCAATTGAAAGTTGTTAAAAATCGCTTTGGAATCGCCAAAATCCGAGACTCAAAACTCAAAAAATGAGTAAAAATGGCTATAACCCGATTTTATGTGTTCTGTCCAGCATTTCCGGTTCTGCGGACAATTGACCGCAGGTGACTAGAAGGCCAAAATTTAAGATTTTTTCTTAAGTCCAAATTTTGATCCGTTAACCATCCGGAATCCACTCGAGCCCTACGGGACCTCAACCAATTATACCAACAAGTTCTAAAACATCGTGTGAACTTAGCTGAGACTTCAAATCACATCAAACAACGCTAAAATTATAATTCACACATCAAATCGCACTTTGAGTTATAAACTTTTCAATTTGCAAATGGCGTGCCGAAACATGTTAAATGAATCCGGAATGACTTCAAATTTGGCACACAAGTCATAAATGACATAATAGAGCTATTCCAATTCCAGAATCGGATTCCGACCCCGATATCAAAAAGTCAACTCCATGGTCAAACTTGAAAATATTTAGCCTTTAAATTTCTAGTTTCCGTTAAATGATCATAACTTGAGCTAGGGACCTCCAAATTAAATTTCGGGCATACGCCCAAGTCTCAAATCACAATACGGACCTATCGGAACTGTCAAAATACTGATCTGGGTCCGTTTGCTCAAAATGTTGACCAAAGTCAACTCAATTGAGTTTTAAAACTCTATTTCATATTTTAATCTATTTTTCACATAAAAACTTTTCGGAAAATTATACGGATTGCACACGCAAGACGAGGAATGATAAATAGTGCTTTTCGAGGTCTTAAGATACATAATTACTTATTAAATTTAAAGATGACCTTTTGGGTCATCACAGCAAGTTGAAGTGTCAAATAGAGAGATAAAGTAGATCTTGGAGAAGACGGTTAGTGCAAGTAGGAAAGATTCGGCTGCAAAGCATGATGATGCTCTATGGGCATACCGGACTGCCTACAAAACTCCAATCGGAACCTCCCCTTACAAGCTAGTTTATGGGATGACATGCTATTTACCGGTGGAACTTGAGCACAAGGCCTATTGGGCGATAAAGAAGCTGAACTTTGATGCAAAATTAGTGGGTAGAAAGCGGGTGATGCAATTGAATGAGCTTGATGAGTTTCACTTGCATGCATATGAGAATGCCAAGTTATATAAAGAAAATACCAAGTGCTGGCATGATAAGCATATCCACCATCGCGAGTTCGAACCGGGCCAATTGGTTCTCTTGTTCAATTTGAGGTTAAGACTCTTTCCAGGGAAGCTCAAATCGAGATGGTCGTGCCCGTTTGAGGTAGTAAGAGTCACTCCACATGGTGCAATTGAGTTGCACGTCTTAGGTGGCGAGAGAACATTCTTAGTGAACGGACAAAGAGTAAAGCTCTATTATGGAGGTGGCTTTGATCGTCAGAAGTCGAAGATGTTACTTGCTAATGATTAGACGAGATTCTGTGTCGTGCCGCGACGTTAAATCAGGCTCTTGTTGGGAGGCAACCCATCTTTACTGTTTTATTTTATTTTTATTTTTTATCTTATTATTTGTTGTAGTGTTTGTTTTTGTTTTGCAGGATTATAAGCATAGGAGGAAAAGCCATTGGAAGTGTGCAAAAGCGAGTTAGATGGTGAGAACTAAGTGTGGGGTGCCCACGCAAAAGACCATGCCTGGGGGAAATCTGAGTACCCCGTGAGCCGCTATTGCTTCGGCCTTTGGCCTTTCAGGGATTTTCTTGTCCACCCTCATATTGTTTTGCTTTATTTGTGCATTGGGGACACTGCACTCTTTTAAGTGTGGGGTGGGAGAATTGTCTAGATAATTAGTAGTAGGATGTTAGAAAAATGTTAACTTCTTATTTTTTTTCATTACTGATCTTGTGGACACCATGTGAGATAATGCGCCTATGACGGAAAGATTGGCTGCAATGAGGATGGATCAGACAGTAATGTTGGACCAACAATCTTGGAACAATTTGCCTGACAGGTTTTTGCAAACTTAATGGACAGTATAGCTAGGTTCAATTCTTAATTCTTGACTTTGAAAGTGTATTTAATGTTTCTCATGGATATGTCTCTAACAAATTGTAATAATCTTTCCAGCAATTCATTTGAGATTTGAACAATAACTGTACATACTGCACTTTTGAAGTAATATCAGTAGTTTCAAGTTTTTTTCTAATTAGTCCTTTGGTTTGGTGCTTTTGAGACGCTATTAGTCCGAATTTAGTGTTCAACTTTTTATTTAGACAAAGAATCTTCTGCTGATACTGTTAAACTAATAAGCTTGATCATGTGTTACAAACTGTCTAAACTAATTCTACTACTGAAAGAGATGAGCAGGTGCTTAGCTCTACCATGTTTTAGGTCTCTTCCCCTTTCTTATTTTACATATATTCATATGAGAATTTGGCTTCTTTTGCGGGTGGAGCTAGTGTACATGTTACATAAATACTGTATTTATGTTGGAAATTTATTAAATATGTACAAATTATTAATATCTAAAAACTAATACCGCCCGGGCGAATTTTAGGATCTTCGTATTATCCTTATACTTAACTTTTCCACTAAAATCTTAGTGGCAAGTGTTAATAACTCCAAACATTAAGTGGGCAATTTTGATACTCACGTCATGGGGAACATCAAAAGTGATGCATGTTTGAGCCATTTGAAATTCACTTGATCTAGAAAAAATCACATGAAACTGATAATGAAAAACAAGATCATGTTCGGTTCCTTTGATTTCGTTGCGCGCACGCACACAAATTAAACCGTACATAGACAATTCGCATTTGATATAACTATCGTGCAAGTATTTTACTATTAAGAATCAAACAGTTTCTTGTTACAGATTATATATTGATTTATTATAATTATAGGATATCCCCTTTCGCGAATGACTATTTATCCGAGTAATTTCTGATATTTGGCTATAATTTCATATTTTTAGTACATTACTTACCTTACATTTTGGGGCTTCTAAACTATACTATATTTGTGCTTAATTGAATTTAATTTATGTGTAGGTATGTTGAAGACGAAATTAGGAGCAAAGTAAAGATTTTATGTGTATTTTATATACTACAAGAATGGAGTTATGATTATTAATTAGTGGATATATAAGGATTAAAGTTTAACATTACAAAGGAAGACAAAAGAGACAAATCAAAAGAAGACAAAAAGAACAATTGAAAAAAGAAAAAAAAACGTGAATTGGAAATGTTAGGCAACAAAATTGAATCGAAACAGCAGCAGGCGTAGCGAGCTACTTTGCTCGCGTTAGAGCAGGCGAGGCGAGGATTAAAGCGCGCAACAGAGCTTGCGTCGCACGGGCTACAACGAGATGAAGCTCGTGTTTTGCCTCGCGCCGCGAGGCCTGTAGCGGGGGTGTTCCGAGATTTAAAGCCTATTTTGTCTCATTTTTGATTTTGGACTTGGTTATTTCGTCTAGGCTTTTTTCCTATACATATAAATAGTCATTAAACACTATTTTTAGAGGAATTTTTGCAACCGGAGGCAAGAATATCACTTGGAACAACTTTTGGAGGAGAAAATTATCGAGTTCTTCATTCCTTTATCTTTTGTTTGTAATTTGTTTATGCAAAATACTTGGAAAATTATTACTACGAACATGAGTGGCTAAGCTGTAACGACCCGACTTGTCATTTTAAGAATTAACACCCCATTCAACGACTTAAGGTCTTGAGTAGCTTCGTATTATATGTATTGACTTGCGTGCATGGTTGAATTCAGTTACCGGATGATTCAGGGTGATTTGGGACACTCAGTCCCTAAAGCGGAAGCTTAAGTCTTAGGATTTTGACCATAGTCTGAAATGTGTGAAGATGACTCCGGAATGGAGTTCCGTCAGTTCCGTTAGCTCCATTGGGTGATTTTGGACTTACGAGCGTGTCCGAAAAATTATTTGGAGGTCCGTAGTGGAATTAAGATTGAAATGGCGAAAGTCAAATTTTTGGAAAATTTGACCGGGGGTTAATTTTTTGATATCGGGGTCGGAATCCGATTCTGGAAATTTGAATAGCTTCGTTATGTCAATTATGACTTGAGTGCAAAATTTGAAGTCATTCCAGATGGATTTGATGTGTTTCGGCACAAGATATAGAATTTGAAAGTTCAAAGTTCATAGATTTTGATTTGAGGTGTGATTCATCGTTTTGATGTTGTTCGATGTGATTTGAGGCCTCGAGCAGGTCCGTGTTATGTTATGGGACTGGATGGTTTGATTGGACGGGGACCCGAGGGGCTCAGGTGAGTTTCGGGGTGGTTTCGGACCATTTTTAAGCCAATTATAGCTGCTGGTGTTTGGCTACAGCAGTGTGCTATGCGATCGCGAAGCACAAAATGGGGGAAAATGGCCAGTGAATCGCGATCGCGGAAGGCCTTTCGTGATCGCGTAGAGGAAATTTTCTGCTGCACTAACCCGAATTTGGAGGCTTATATCTCGCAATCTATAAGAAATTGATAGATGATCCAAAAATAAAAGTTATAGCTCTTTTTGTCTAGTTTTCAGAAATGTAAACTATTTGTAATTTGGAGGTGTGTACAAAAAGTTATGGTGGATATACTACAGGCTGTCCGAGAAGAGTTTGGAAATCTCTGTTGCATAGGGCTGATTCTGAAAGCTTATATCTCGAAATCTATAAAGAATTAGGAGATGAGAGACAAAGAAAAGTTATAGCTCTTGGAATCTAATTTTCAGAAAGTTAAACCATTCATCATTTGGAGTTTTGTACAAAACGTTATGACCATTATACTAGAGGCTGTCTGGAAGAGTTTGGATGTTTGTTCTTCGCGATCGCGATTGGTTTTCCGTGATCATGAAGAGCAATTTTGGGGCTGAAAAATTTTGTGCTTCGCGATCGCGAAGAATAAATACCTGGGCAGTAGCTATATTTTGAGTTTTCAGCCATTTTAAACATATTTGGAGCTATGGAGCTCGGATTGAAGTGATTTTTGAGGCGGTTTTCACCATATGGATTGGGGTAAGTGTTCTATATCCTAAAGTGTTTATATTTCATGAATCTATGATTATATTCATCGTTTAATTCGGATTTTAATGGAAGAAATCAAGATTTTTGTAAAATATTCCAAAAACAAAAATTTAAGATTTGAAGGTCGAGTTGTTATTGGAATTCTATAAAATTGGTATGGTTGAACTCGTATCGGAATGGGTGTTCTGATTTCATGAAAATTATGTCGGGTTCCGAGGGGCGAGCCCCGCGTTGACTTTTGTTGACTTTTTGGAATAAATTTTTAAGTCGACGTATTATTATCAGGAATTGTTTCCGCTGAATTTTAATGAAGTTATGCAATTAATTTAGATAGATTTGAGCGATTTGTGAAATATTGTGATATTGAAACACATGCGGTGAGATAAGGGTGGCTTGGAACGCGTGGCTAGTAGGGGAACTACTAGAAGTCATGCGGTGATATAAGGTCAGGGTGTTGAAACGCATGCAGTGAGATAAGGGTGGCTTGAAATGCGTGTCTAGTAGGGGAACTACTAGAAGTCATACAGTGTGATAAGGATGGCTAAAAACGCAGGATGCTATTTCGAAAAAAATGATTTCTTTAAAATTAAATGTGAAGGCTCCTGCAGTGATATAAGAAAATGAGATATTGTGAAATTTATTTATGATTTGGGACTACGAGGCGGTACCTCGAGAGTGCCCTGTTGATATTTCTTTATTTATGTTCTTGCCTTGGGTGATTTTGTTTCATTTAATATGTAAATTCTTGTCTTCTTCCGTGATGTACTAGTTGACTTTATTATTATGTGTTATGTGCTCGTAGTTGTATTGTGTTGGCTTTGGCTTTTCAGCACGAGACTCTGAAGAAGTATATTTCTAGTTTTCTTATTGATTTTCGATGATTGAGTTGATTTAAATAAAAGGAATTATTATTATTATGTTTTAAATTAAATAGTTTTACAACCAAACGAGTAGTTTATCTGATGCTTTAATTTAAGTACAATGTTATTTTCTTCACCCAAATGATTTTAAAAAAAATAAATTCAATTCTTTGTTTATTTCTTACTTGATTTAAAAATTCTAAACTCACTTTAGTGGAAATAAATTGATCATGTGGATCTTATATACATTGAGGATATTGGCATGTGAATTGTCCGTGCAGTTGTGATATGAAATGAGGGCACGAGGTGCCGGAAAAAAATATGATGATTTAATTATGGGCACGAAGTGCCGTGGATATATGAAAAATGGGCTGAGACCCGTGTTTATGAAAAATACGAAAATGGGCTGATACCCGTATATTTATGATTATGAAATGAGGTGTCACATGGTGACTTTTTAATTGAAGAATTATATTTGAAAGATATTTATTTGATGAATATTATATTTCAAAGAGAGTTATTTGGTAGAATTATATGTGAAGGACACTTATTTGAAGAATTTGATTTAGTTGGGTATACTTGTATTTATTTGTTGAGCGATATTAAATGGTATTTTGTTGTCTTGCTGTGCATATCACAGGTTGTTTTATGATGTCCTTATTGTTATCTGTTTTCTACTATCTTGTATATTATATTACACAGGCTATTAGACTAGTGAGTGTCTTGATTGTACCTCGTCTCTACTCCGCTAAGATTAGTCTTGATACTTACTGGGTACCAACCGTGGTGTACTCAAACTACACTTCTGCACATTTTTGTGCAGAGCCAGGTATTGGAGATATCGGACTTGAGCAGAGTTAAAGCGGGACCGTAAAGATTCAAGGTAGAGCTGCTTGGTCGTCGCAGTCCCTTGGAGTCTTTTCATTTCATTGTACTGTTAATTTTTAATCAACAGTATTGTATATTCGGTCCTCGTGATCATTCCATATATTTAGTTAGAGTTCGTGACTCAGTACTACCAGTCTTGGGAGGTTGTATATTCATATTTATTTGGCTGTTAGTTTTGGTTACTTATTTAATTAAAAATAAATGGCTTCAAAATGTAATAGAAATCGGCTTACCTAGTCTTAGAGACTAGGTTCCATCACGATGCCTGTGGTGGGATTTTGGGTTGTGACAAGTTGGTATCAGAGCTCTAGGTTCATAGGTTCTACGAGTCGCGAACGAGTCTAGTAGAGTCTTGCGGATCGGTACGGAGACGTCTGTACTTATCTTCGAGAGGCTACAAAACTGTTAGGAAGTTTCCATTTCTTTCATTCTTGTCGTGTGGAATTTGTTGAATTTGGAATTTGAACCTTTGTATCTCTATTCTCTCAAGATAGTGAGGACACGTGCTGCTGGGTTAGCTGAGCAGGCATCCGCACATAGTGCTAGGGTTGCAAGAGGCCGGGTCCGAGGCAGAGGCCGAGGTAGAGGTCGAGGAAGGGCACGTGCTGCGACTAGAACACCTGTCAGAATAACAGTTGAGGAGCCACTAGTAACTCCAATTGGGGGGACAGGTATTAGAAGCACCTGTTGTTACCCCCGGACTTCAGGAGGCTTTAGCACAGTTCCTGAGTATGTTTGGTACATTAACTCAGGCGGGATGGATCTCTGTTGCACCAAACATTCCGCAGATTGGGGAAGTAGCTCAGACTCCTATCTCAACTCCAGAGCAGTAGGTTCACGTTGGTCAGGTTCCCGGTGTAGTACCGGTACAACCTGTTATTTCGGGTTGGCCTGAGGTCAGGCTCGAGGCATCAGAAGAAGAACAAAAGAGACTTGAAAGGTTTAAAAGGTATAGTCCACCTACTTTCAGTGGCACAACTACAGAGGATGCCCAAGAATTTTTATAAAATTATCACCGTATTCTCCATACCATGGGTATTGTGGAGGTGAGCGGAGTTGCCATTACTACATTTCAATTGACAGGCGCAGCGTATCGGTGGTGGCAAATCTATGAAGAAGGTAGACCAGCCGATGCCACACCACCAACTTGGGCTCAATTTTCGAAAATGTTCTTGAAAGAGTTTGTTCCCCAGACTCTCCGAGATGCGTGGCGCACAGAGTTTGAATGGTTGCGTCAGGGCACTATGACAGTGTCAGAATATGCTATCAAGTTCAATGAGTTAGCCCGTCATGCACCTATCTTGGTTCCTATAATTAGAGAGCGGGTACGCAGATTCATTGAGGGGCTCGATTATGATATTAAAATATGCATGGCTCGAGAATTGTAAACTGATGCTCCATTTCAACAAGTAGTGGAGATTGCAAGGAAGATTGAGGGCGTTTTAGGCGAGGAAAGGGAGTCTAAGGAGGCCAAAAGGTCTCGAAGATCTGGAGGGTTTAGTGGGTTTTACTCTTCATCTAGAACTCATTATAGCGGAGGCTCGAGCAGTCGGTCAGCTCAGTCTGCACATCAGATTACTCGGAGTGCTCTAGTTTACAGTGCACCACCGACACAAGATTCTTATAGTGGTTATTCCAGTTATCCGGCACAGACTCAGTACGAGCAGCCGCGACCTCAAAGGGGTTGTATGAGTGTGGTGATACTAGGCATATCATGAGAGATTGTCCCAGACTTGGGAGGGGTAGATTTCATCAGAACACTCCAGCTACAAGCTTTATTCCAGTCGATACTCCACGTGCACAGTCAGCTAGAGGTGGAGGACAGGCGGGTAGTGGGCACCTAAGAGGTGGAGGCCCAACCCGTTGATTTAATTGCTATGATTTGGCTGAGGTCAATACACCAGATGGTGTCATTACAGGTACGATCCTGATTTTTATTATAAAAGGATATTTTCCTTTATTTGATTCGGTTCTGAATATTGAGGCGAGTCCTTCTATTATGCTCCACTCATGGGTGAGCTTCGTAAAATTTTGACCCACTTATATGTTTATCTCTGTTGGGAGATTTGAAGGTGTGAGCCAGTGTTTGTCATTTATTTTTGTACACCATTGAGGGCTATAAGTCGAAAAGTAATATTTATTATTCATTATAGTAGGTTTAATGTGTTTTGGAATAATTGATTCCAATTTTTATGAATTATACGCCCTATCGGTATAAGGGTTCATTATGTGTTGTGAAAACTGTTTATGAAATATATTGAAAAGAAGAAAGAAAGGAAATTGAAAATTTCAGTTGGCACAATGTGCAACATACTTGTGATTCGGAGTTGAGTACGAGATCCTCGAATTTTTACATGATGTGAAATATTTAAACCGGGCTGCAAGCCACGGTAAAAGTTATGTAAGGACGAGGTTCTTGTGGTGAAATATTTATGAGTTTAATATTCTCCCTTTGTGAAATTAATTTTTACAATAATATTAATAGGGATTCATGCCTGTTAGGCTTATTTGATAATTCTTGTATATTTTTTGTGCATATTCAACCATTTTCGTGCTGTAAACATTGAGTTTTAACCTATGAAATGAGTGCCCAGGTGGCGTTAAATGTGATTCATTAATTCGAGTAAGTAATCATGAGGTCTTCATACATCACATTCTGTTGTCAGTGTTGTGAAAATTCAAAATGAGGTGGTGGTTAATACGAGATTAATTGATGATGCTGAAATTAATTATGGACAACTTTTACGACTAGAGATGTGGTAATGAGCATACATATGATGTGCTTCATGTCATGATATCATTATGGTAATGCAGTGCTTGTGATGCTGAGATTGATGTTATTGATATATACCCTATGGTGTTTTGTTGGGTTGTAGATGTGTTGTAGGAGTTATTTTGGTATTACTCTGGTAGGTGGTTAGGCCCAATTACAGGGGAGATTCTGCCAAAAATTTCTGAAATATTTGGGAGTTATTAAAAATTTGGGGGATTGAGACATGCAAAAGAAGAGACAAATTATGTTATGTGTTTGAGGGCGAATGATCCTAAGCGGGGAAGAATGAAACACCCCAGAAAAAATTTGAAGTACTTCAACACTATCAAGAAAGTTGATGTGTGCATAGACACGAGTTGCTATAGCTAGTTGAGACTAATACCGTGCGTCGAAGTATGAATCAGGCATTTTGGAAATGATTGGAGAGTTAGGGATTTTTGCTCTAAAGCTTATAAGAATGGAGAAAAGAAATAATCTCAATCGAGATGGTGTTGTCGGACCCGTGTTAAATTGCAGGAATGTAGAATCGCCCACAAGTATGTGTGCAAGAATATACTTAGTAATTTAAAGTCCTCAGAAAGATTCTTAGTACGTTCGAAGAAGAACGTTTGTTTAAGAGGTAGAGAATGTAACGACCTGACTTGTCGTTTTAAGAATTAACGCCCCGTTCAATGACTTAAGGTCTTGAGCAGCTTCATATTATGTGTATTGACTTACGTGCATAATTGAATTCAGTTACCGGATGATTCGGGGTGATTTGGGACACTCGGTCTCTAAAATGGAAGCTTAAGTCTTAGGATTTTGACCATAGTCAGAAATGTATGAAGACGACTCCGGAATGGAGTTTCGTCGGTTCCGTTAGCTCCGTTGGGTGATTTTGGACTTAGGAGCGTGTCCGGAAAATTATTTGGAGGTCCGTAGTGGAATTAAGATTGAAATGGCGAAAGTCAAATTTTTGAAAAGTTTGACCGGGGGGGTTGACTTTTTGATATCGGGGTCGGAATCCGATTCTGGAAATTTGAATAGCTTCAGTATGTCAATTATGACTTGTGCGCAAAATTTGAAGTCATTCCGGATTGATTTGATGTGTTTCGGTACAAGATATAGAATTTGAAAGTTCAAAGTTCATAGATTTTGATTTGAGGTGTGATTCGCCGTTTTGATGTTGTTCGATGTGATTTGAGCCCTCGAGCAGGTCTGTGTTATGTTATGGGACTGGATGGTGTGATTGGACGGGATCCTGAGGGGCTCGAATGAGTTTCGGGGTGGTTTCGGACCATTTCTAGGCCACTTAAAGCTGCAGGTTTTTGGCTACAGCAGTGTGCTATGCGATTGCATGGAATTGGCTGTGATCGCGAAGCACAAAATGGGGGAAAATGGCCAGTGAATCGCGATCGCGGAAGGCTTTTCGCGATCGCGTAGAGGAAATTTTCTGCTGCACTAACCCGATTTTGGAATCTTATATCTCGCAATCTTGAAGGAATTTGGAGTTGATCCAAAAACAAAAGTTGTTTCCCTTTGTGTGTAGTTGTCAGAAATGTAAACTATTTGTAATTTGGAGGTGTGTACAAAAAGTTATGGTGGATACACTACAGGCTGACCGGGAAGAGTTTGGAAATCTCTATTGCATAGGGCTGACTTTGGAAGCTTATATCTCAAAATCTATAAGGAATTGGGAGATGAAAAACAAATGAAAGTTATAGCTCTTGGAATCAAGTTTTCAGAAAGTTAAACCATTCATCATTTGGAGTTTTATAGAAAACGTTATGATCGTTATACTAGAGGCTGTCTGGAAGAGTTGGGAAGTTTGTTCTTCGCGATCGTGATTGGTTTTCCGCGATCACGAAGAGCAATTTTGGGGCTGAAAAATTTTGTGCTTCGTGATTGTGAAGAGTAAATACCTGGGCAGTAGCTATATTTCGAGTTTTCAGCAATTATTAACATATTTGGAGCTATGGAGCTCGGATTGAAGCAATTTTTGAGGTGATTTTCACCATATGGATTGGGGTAAGTGTTCTATATCCTAAAGTGTTTATATTTCATGAATCTATGATTATATTCATCGTTTAATTCGGATTTTAATGGAAGAAATCAAGATTTTTGTAAAATATTCCAAAAATAAAAATTTAAGATTTGAAGGTCGAGTTGTTATTGGAATTCTATAAAATTGGTATGGTTGAACTCGTATCGGAATGGGTGTTCTGATTTCATGAAAATTATGTCGGGTTCCGAGGGGCGAGCCCCGCGTTGACTTTTGTTGACTTTTTGGAATAAATTTTTAAGTCGACGTATTATTATTAGGAATTGTTTCCGATGAATTTTAATGAAGTTATGCAATTAATTTGGATAGATTTGAGCGGTCCGGAGGTCAATTCGAGCAAGAAGGCGATTTTGGAATATCGGCCTAACTTCAAAAAGGTAAGTGTCTTGCTTAACCTCGAGTGGGGGAATTACCCGTTAGGCATCGAGTCTTATGTGCTATTTGTGAAATGTGAAAAGCCGTGTACGAGAGGTGACGAGTATGTACTCGGGCTTATATGTGTAAATTTTATTGAGTTAAAGTCTTGAGCATATTGTGTGGTAAATTGGATAATTGTTGGTATATATTTAATCATCTATTTGTCGTGCCTAAATCCTTGTTGTTGTTGAATCTGTTGTTATATGACAATTTGATGTGATTGCTACTTGATTATTTATGTAATTCCGTGAATTTGTTGGTTTGATACTTATTGGAATATAATTTCATTATGGATTTTCCCTCTGCAAATAATTAATTAAATGAGCTTAAGAAGAGGTGTTTATATAATTATTAAAAATTTGAATTTAATGAAGACTTATCTTTATATTGAGTAATTTTTATTTCTATTGATTGTTTTTGGGTGTTGTGCACATTATGGTCGAGCCATGGGCTCCTTATTGTGGAAAATAATATATTATTGATTTTTGTGGAAAGTTGTAATATTTGGGCACTTGATGTGCAATATGTGATATGTTGTAAGATTTGAGCACTTGATGTGCAATTTGTGAAATGTTATAATATTTGGGCACTTGAGGTGCAAGTTGTATTATGCTGTGATATTTGGGCACTTGAGGTGCGATTTGTGAAATATTGTGATATTGAAACGCATGCGGTGAGATAAGGGTGGCATGAAACGCGTGGCTAGTAGGGGAACTACTAGAAGTCATGCAGTGATATAAGGTCAAGGTGTTTAAACACATGCGGTGAGATAAGGGTGGCTCGAAACGCGTGGCTAGTAGGGAAACTAATAGAAGTCATGCGGTGTGATAAGGATGGCTAAAAACACGGGATGCTGTTTCGGAAAAAATGATTTCTTTAAAATTAAAAGTGAAGGCTCCTGCGGTGATATAAGAAAATGAGATAATGTGAAATTTATTTATGATTTGGGACTACGAGGCGGTACCTCGGGAGTGCCCTGTTGATATTTCTTTATTTATTTTCTTGCGTTGGGTGATTTTGTTTCATTTAATATGTAAATTCTTGTCTTCTTCCGTGATGTACTAGTTGACTTTATTATTATGTGTTATGTGCTCCTAGTTGTATTGTATTGGCTTTGGCTTTTCAGCACGAGACTCTGAAGAAGTATATTTCTAGTTTTCTTACTGATTTTCAATGATTGAGTTGATTTAAATAAAGGAAATTATTATTATTATTATGTTTTAAATTAAATAGTTTTACAACCAAATCAGTAGTTTATCTGATGCTTTAATTTAAGTGCAATGTTATTTTCTTCACCCAAATGATTTAAAAATAAATAAATTCATTTCTTTGTTGATTTCTTACTTGATTTAAAAATTCTAAACTCACTTTAGCGGAAATATATTTATCACGGGGATCTTATATACATTGAGGATATTGGCATGTGAATTGTCCGTGCAGTTGTGATATCAAATGAGGGCACGATGTGCCGGAAAAATTATGATGATTTGATTATGGGCACGAAGTGCCGTGGACATATGAAAAATGGGCTGAGACCCGTTTTTATGAAAAATACGAAAATGGGATGAGACCCGTATATTTATGATTATGAAATGAGGTGTCACATGGTGACCTTTTAATTGAAGAATTATATTCAAAATATTTATTTGGAAGGATTTTTATTTAGAAAGTATTATATGAAAGAATTATATTTGAAAGATATTTATTTGATGAATATTATATTTCAAAGAGAGTTATTTGGTAGAATTATATGTAAAGGACACTTATTTGAAGAATTTGATTTAATTGGGTATACTTGTATTTATTATTTGTTGAGCGATATTAAATGGTATTTTGTTGTCTTGTTGTGCATATCACTGGTTGTTTTATGATGTCCTTATTGTTATCTGTTTTCTACTATCTTGTAAATTATATTGCACAGGCTGTTAAACTAGTGAGTGTCTTGACTGTACCTCGTCTCTACTCCACTAAGGTTAGTTTTGATACTTACTGGGTACCGACCGTGGTGTACTCATACTACACTTCTGCACATTTTTGTTCAGAGCCAGGTATTGGAGATATCAGACTTGAGCAGAGTTAAAGCGGGACCGTAAGGATTCAAGGTAGAGCTGCTTGGTCGTCGCAGTCCCTTGGAGTCTTTTCATTTCATTGTACTGTTAATTTTTAATCAACAATATTGTAAATTCGGTCCTCGTGATCATTCCATGTATTCAGTTAGAGTTCGTGACTCAGTACTACCAGTCTTGGGAGTTTGTATATTCATATTTATTCCGCTGTTAGTTTTGGTTACTTATTTAATTAAAAAAAAAAGGCTTCAAAATGTAATAGAAATCGGCTTACCTAGTCTTAGAGACTAGGTGCCATCACGACGCCTGTGGTGGGATTTTGGGTCGTGACATAAGCACTCTAGTTCTAGGGTTGTGGTTGTTTCTTTAATTCTAGTTTTAACTTGTGAATTGTTGTAGCTACCAATTCACCCTACTATCTATGCTATGCTTAGGAATGCCGTGTTTAGATTAGAGTAGAATTAGAGAGAGCTTGTTTTTGAACCCGTGGCTCGGGGGACGATTTCGCGGTTAGTTTAGGAATATACCTAACAGTCTTGCTTTATTGAATACCGTATTATATTCGTTCATGATATATTCAATACCATAGGATTGATATATTGTGGGCAGACGAGTAGTATTGTGGGAACATGCTATTCATATAAACGATCCGGTTAATTAGCAACCATAGATAATCTGGATTAACGAATGTGATTATTGAACTTAATAGGATTGATAAACCAACCACAACCCTGGAATTTTCACCTCCTCTAAATTAAAATCTCATCATACACATTTGCATTCTTGATAAATTAGTTGTTACTTGTTTAATTTACGCAATAGTAGATTAATAGTAAAATATCACTCTTAAATATCTTGGACAATTAATTAATTTTTTTGCTTAGTTGACAATTGATCTAAGTCTCTGTGGGTTCGACATCCTACTTTCGAGTCACATTATTACTTGACGGCCACGCATACTTGCGTGTACTTGGGGAACCGACTAGTTTTTGGCATCGTTGCCAGGGACTTAGTTATTGATGGTTTATCTAAGTTAAGCTTTTATTCGTTATTTGTTCAAGTTTTAATTTTTAGTTTGCTTTATTTGTGATAACGCAGGTTCTTCTCTTGAATGCGGAGGAGTAGAAGCGCAAACAATATCCTTCCTCTTGATCCTGAGATCGAACGAACACTTCATAGAGTGAGGAGGGAAGTTGAAGCTATAACTAGAATTGAAAGAGAGTTGGACATCGTAGTTCAACCACAATCAATAGAGATGGCAGGTAATGAAGGGCGTCTGGTGATAGAAGCTGCAAGGCCCAATCTTGCTAATATGACTCAGGAAATTGTGAAGCCTGAGATCATGGGTCACTTAGAACTCAAACAGTACATGGTACAACTGATTCAGTCCACAGGGCAATATGTGGGTCTATCTCATAAAGACCCGCAGACGCACATTCAGAACTTCCTGGAAATTACAGACACTTACAATTATCCGAACGTTTCTAAGGACTATGTCAGGCTGACACTGTTTCCCTCTTCACTGCTAGGGGAAGCTAAGAACGGTTGCAAAAGTACCCCGCGAACTCAATCCAAAATTGGGATGATCTAGTAAGGAAATTCTTAATCAAGGTTTTTCCCACTAAGAAGACAAAGTCGCTGAGGAGCCAAATTCTTGGGTTTCAACAATGAGATGGCGAGACTCTTCGTCAAGCTTGGGAAAGATACAAGAAGCTACTCAGAGACTGCCCACATCATTGTCAGACTGATGAGGTATTAGGTCACACTTTCGTTTATGGGTTAGACGAGGCATCAAAGATGAATCTTGACTCAGCATGTGGGGGTAGTTACATGGCAAGATCGTATAGTGAGATCCAGATCCTGCTAAACAATTTCATTGCTAATGATAATAATTGGCAAGTAGATAGGGAACCACGAAGAGCACTTAAACAAAAGACAGCAGGTGTGATCGAGCTTGATGATTTCTCAGCCATGAGGGCATATATAGAGAGATTAGCAAGTTAGATGAATAAGATGACAATGCACCAAGCACAATAGATGCAGCATGTGCAACATATGTCTACTTTCTGCGAGTTATGTGGTGAAGGTCACACAAGTGTCATATGCCCCGTGAATCCTAAATCCATCTACTACGTGGGGCAACAAGCTAGAGGGCCGATGAATCAAAATGCTCAATATGGTAACACATACAATCTGAACTGGAGGAATCATCCTAACTTCTCTTGGGGAGGAAATCAGAACCTCATGCCTCAAGCAAATTATAATCATCCACCTCAACCTCCACAGCAATCAGAAGAGAGTTTGACTGACATGATGAAAAAGCTCTTGATAGACATTCAGAAAGTTATGGCTGAGAATCAACAATTGCGCACAGAGTTAAGAAATCTATAGAGGCAGTTTGGGCAAATGTCTAACAATCAGAATATTAGACTTGATGGAGCTCTCCCAAGTGATACAGAAAAAAGTCCTCAAGTCAATGCAGTGACGTTGAGAAATGGGAGAGAATTAGTAGAAGTGCCTAAGAAGAAAAAGGAGCAGTCTGGGCTCGAAGAAGAAAGAATGCCAAAACCTGTAGAGGTAGATAAGAGAAACAAAATAGAGTCTGAGCAAATATCAGAGAGGGTGCCACCTCCTTTTCCTCAAAGACTGAGAAAGAAGAATTATGGCCACATGTTTCACAAATGTTTAGATATGCTGAAGCACATACACTTGAAAATCCCTTTGGTGGACATAAGCCTAGCATGGAGCATCAACGCCGCCTAAATCCAATCATGAAAGGGGTGGTAAGAAAAGAAGTGATTAAGTTCCTCGACATAGGTATAGTATTTTCCATCTCCGATAGTAAGTGGGTAAGCCCTGTTCAATGTGTACCTAAAAAGGGGGGTTATGACTGTTGTAGTGAATGAACAAAATGAATTAATTCCAACTAGGAATGTAACTGGTTGGAGAATATGCATAGATTATAGGAAGTTGAATAATGCTACACGAAAATATCACTTCCTTCTCCCCTTCATTGATCAAATGCTTGACAAGTTAGCTGGACAAGAATACTATTATTTCCTTGATGGCTATTCGGGGTATAATCAGATTGCTATTGCCCGGGAAGATCAAGAAAAGACCACTTTTACTTGCCCTTATGGCACTTATGCATTTAAGAGAATGCCATTCGGGTTGTGTAATGCGCCTGAGACTTTTCAAAGGTGTATGATGGCTATTTTCACCGATATGGTGGAACGGTATGTGGAGGTTTTTATTGATGATTTTTCTGTGTTTGGTCCTTTTTTTGATGAATGCTTGACAAATCTTGCTAAAGTGCTATCCAGGTGTGAGGAGACTAATCTGGTAATGAATTGGAAAAAGTGCCATTTTATGGTACGTAAAGGTATAGTGTTGGGGCACAAGGTGTCCAAAGATGGACTGGAGTTGACAAAGCTAAGGTGGAAGCAATTGAAAAATTTCCACCACCGATTTCAGTGAAAGGAGTTAGGAGTTTTCAAGGACATGCAGGTTTTTATCGCCGATTTATAAAGGATTTCTCAAAAATTTCTTCTCTTTTGTGCAGGTTGTTAGAGAAGGATGTGCCGTTCAAGTTTGACGATGCATGTCTGAAAGTATTCGAGGAGCTGAAAAAGAAGTTAGTGAGTGCACCAATCATAGTGGCTCCTGACCAGAAAGAGCCATTTGAGCTGATGTGTGACGCTAGTGATGGTGCAATTGGGGCCGTATTGGGCCAGAGGAGGAGCAAAATTTTTCACTCTATTTACTATGCAAGCAAGACTGTTATTCCTGCTCAAATAAATTATACTGTGAGAGAAAAGGAGTTGTTTGCTGTAGTGTGGGCGTTCGATAAATTTCGGGCCTATTTGGTTGGCACCAAAGTCATCATCTACACAGACCATGCAGCCGTCAGGTATTTGTTCGAAAAGAAAGATGCTAAACCAAGGCTAATCCGTTGGGTTATATTCTGGTAGGAATTTGATTTGGAGATCCGAGACCATAAAGGAACAGAGAATCAAGTGGCTGATCACTTATCCAGGTTAGAAACTCGGAATCATGTAGCTGAGGGAGATGTCATCAAGAAAACATTCCTGAATGAGCAATTGTTGGCCATTACTGCTGGGGAGGTGCCATGGTATGCAGATTTTGTGAACTATCTGGCAAGTGGAGAGATGCCGCCTGATCTTGAACTTTATGCTAAAAAGAAGTTCTTGCGGGATGTGAGGTCATATGTGTGGGATGAACCATTTCTGTTCAAATCTTGTACCGATCAGTTAATCAGAAGATGTGTGCCCGAATCTGAAATAAATGCTATCTTACATGACTGTCATGCGTCGCCTTATGGTGGTCATTATGCTAGTGACAAAATGGCAGCTAAGGTGTTGCGATCGGGTTTTTATTGGCCTAGGGTGTTTAAAGACGCCCATGAGTTCGTGAGGAGGTGTAATAGGTGCTAGAGAACAGGAACAATCACGAAAAGGCATGAGATGCCATTGCACGGTATTATGGAGGTTGAAATTTTTTATGTGTGGGTAATTGATTTTATGGGGCCGTTGACTATGTGTCGAAGTGGGTGGAGGCCGTTGCTCTTCCTACCGATGATGCCAAGGTTGTGGTCAACTTTGTGAAAAAGCATATCTTTACAAGGTTCGGCACTCCGAGAGTGATGATTAGTGATGGGGACACCCATTTCTGTAACAAGCTCTTAGACTATGTCTTAGAACCATATGGGGTCAAACATAAGGTTGCAACTGCTTATCATCCTCAGACTAGGCAAGTCAATGTTAGAATAATATTATCTATTTTAAAACAATTTTTAAATTTAATAATAACAAAGAACCAAATACAGAAGAAAAGTCTAAAATGTAATGAATAATCCATAAAAATAACGGTGTCTAAATACCATACCAGAATTGGTGTCACAAGTGCACGAGCTTCTAGAATAATACAAATAAAGGTCTGAATAAAATAAAGCTGTCTGAAAACAAACACACAGCTAAAGTAAAGTAGATGGGGACTTCAGAACTGCAGACGTCGTGCAGTTATGCCTCAAGTCTCCTATTGGTTGCTGAAATCCGAGCAAATGTATGGTACACCGCTGGGACCAACTCCGAAATCTGCACAAGAAGTGCAGAGTGTAGTATCAGTACAACCGACCCCATGTACTGGTAATTGCCGAGCCTAACCTCGACGAAGTAGTGATGAGGCTAAGGCAGGTCACATATAATAACATGTATGCAATAATAGTAATAACAACAATAATAGAAATAAATTAGGTAACTCATTTTTAACAGTGGAAACCAATTCGGCAGTCATAACCAATTATTATTTCAACCAATTTTCGTTGCAGCGTGCAACCCGTTGCCACAATATATTCATTTTCAACCCTCCAATATATTTATTTTAATCAAGTATATATATAAACTTTTAAATAAGTCTGTTGCGGCGAGCAATCCGATCCCCCAATATGGACTTTTTAATAAGTCTGTTGTGGCGTACAATCCGATCCCCCAATATGAACTTTTTAATAAATCTGTTGCGGCGTGCAATCCGATCCCCCAATATAGACTTTTAAATAAGTCTGTTGCGGCGTGCAATCCGATCCCCCAATATGGACTTTTTAATAAGTCTATTGCGGCGAGCAACCCGATCCCCAAATATGGACTTTTAAACAAATCTGTTGCGGCGTGCAACCCGATCTGCCAATATGAACTTTTAATAAGTCTATTGCGGCGTGCAACCCGATCCCCAATATGGACTTTTAATAAGTTTGTTGCAGTGTGCAACCCGATCCTTCAATATGGACTTTTAATTAGTCTGTTGCGGCGTGCAACCCGATCCCCCAATATGTTCATTTCAATCAATTCTGTTGTGGTGTGCAACCCGCTCCTCCAATATATTGATTTACCATTTCTTATAAAATAAATTGCCCCAATAAATGCAACAATTAATATGAAATTATAAGACAACAAGCATGCGATAATTATAATTTAATTAAGAAACAAACAATGACAAATAACAATTTATTATGGAAATCAAGGAGAACATAGGCAGTTTAATATTTAATATGCTAAATGTCAAGTAACAATTAAAACCCATAAATAAAATAAACATGTAACAATTATTGAAAGAATTGTAGAATTAATATTTGACAAAGAATGGGAGAGAAACAATTATTATAACAATTAATTCGTGTCTTTAAAAAATTTAAGATATTTATATAATTAAGCAACCAATTAAATTGACAAATTATAGGCACTCGTCACCTTGCCTATACATCGTTGCACATGAAATTCACATAGTCAAATAATTCAGGGATTCTATTTCCTCAAGTCAAGGTTAACCACGACACTTACCTCGCTTTGCAATTTAAATAAATTACTCGACCACAACTTTTCCTTTTAAATTTGTCTCCAAAAGCTTCAAATCTATTCACAAACAATTCGATATACTCAATACGAATCATAGGAATTAATTCCATATGAATTTACTAATTTTTCGGATAAAATCTGAAATTCACTTTAAAAATTGACAGTGGGGCCCACAACTCGAATCTCGGAAAAACTTACGAAATACGAACACCCATTCCGATATGAGTCCAACCGTGCAAAAATTATCCAATTCCGATGTCAAATGGATCTTCAAATCATAAATTTTTATTTTGGAAAGTTTTAAAAAAATTCTAATTTCTACCATCTAAATCCAAAATAAATGATAAATATAGACATGGATTTATGAAATATTATCACTTTTGGTTATAGAACACTTACCCAATTTCAAGTCGTGAAAAATTTCTTTGTAATCGCCAAAATCCGATACACAAAACTCAAAAAATGAGTAAAAATGGCTAAAACCCGATTTTATGTGTTCTGTCCAGCATTTTCGCTTCTGCGGAAAATTGACCGCAGGTGCGATTACACCAGAAGGCAAAAATTTTAGATTTTTCCTTAAGTCCAAATTTTGATCCGTTAACCATTCGGAATCCACCCGAGCCCTCCGGGACCTCAACCAATTATACCAACAAGTTCTAAAACATCATATGAACTTAGTCGAGACCTCAAATCACATCAAACAATGCTAAAATTATAATTCACACCTCGATTCGAACTTTGAGTTTTAAACTTTTCAATTTGCAAATGTCGTGCCGAAACATGTTAAATAAATCCGGAATGACTTCAAATTTGGCACACAAATCATAAATGACATAACAGAGCTATTTCAATTTTCACAATCGGATTCCGGTCCCGATATCAAAAAGTCAACTCCGTGGTCAAACTTGGAAATCTTTAGCCTTTAAATGGTCATAACTTGAGCCCGGGACCTCCAAATTAAATTTTGAGAATACACCCAAGTTCCAAATCACAATACGGACCTATCGGAACTTTCAAAACACTGATCCGGGTCTGTTTGCTCAAAATATTGACCAAAGTCAACTCATTTAAGTTTTAAGCCTCTATTTCACATTTTAATCCATTTTTCACATAAAACCTTTTCGAAAAATTATATGGACTGTGCACGCAAGATGAGGAATGATAAATAGTGCTTTTCGAGGTCTTAAAATACATAATTACTTATTAAATTTAAAGATGACCTTTTGGGTCATCACAGCAAGTTGAAGTCTCAAATAGAGAGATAAAGCAGATCCTGGAGAAGACGGTTAGTGAAAGTAGGAAAGATTTGGCTGCAAAGCTTGATGATGCTCTATGGGCATACCGGACTGCCTACAAAACTCCAATCAGAACCTCCCTTTACAAGCTAGTTTCTGGGAAGGCATGTTCTTTACCGGTGGAACCTGAGCACAAGGCCTATTGGGCGATAAAGAAACTGAACTTTGATGCAGAATTAGTGGGTAGAAAGCGGGTGATGCAATTGAACGAGCTTGATGAATTTCTTTTGCATGCGTATGAGAATGCCAAGTTATATAAAGAAAAGACCAAGTGCTGGCATGATAAGCATATCCACCATCGCGAGTTCGAACCGGGCCAATTGGTTCTCTTGTTCAATTCGAGGTTAAGACTCTTTCCAGGGAAGCTCAAATCGAGATGGTCGGGCCCGTTTGAGGTAGTGAGAGTCACTCCACATGGTGTAATTGAGTTGTGCGTCTTAGGTTGCAAAAGAACGTTCTTAGTGAACGAACAAAGAGTAAAACACTTTTACGGAGGTGACGTTGATCGTCAGAAGTCTAAGGTGTTACTTGCCAATGGTTAGACGAGATTCTGTGTCATGCCACGACATTAAATCAGGCTCCTGTTGGGAGGCAACCCATCTTTACTGTTTTCTTTTATTTTTATTTTTTATCTTATTATTTCTGTAGTGTTTGTTTTTATTTTGCAGGATTATAAGCATAGGAGGCAATGCCATTGGAAGTGTGCAAAAGCGAGTTAGATGGTGAGAACTAAGTGTGGGGTTCCAACACAAAGGACCATGCCTGGGGGAAGTCTGAGTACCCTGTGAGCCGCTATTGCTTCGGCCTTTGGCCTTTTAGGGAGTTTCTTGTCCACCCTCGTTATTGTTTTGCTTTATTTGTGCATTGAGTACACTACACTCTTTTAAGTGTGGGGTGGGAGAATTCTCTAGATAATTAGTAGTAGGATGTTAGAAAAATGTTAACTTCTTATTTTTGTTTTCGTAGTTGTGTAGTGTTTTAGTATTTTAGTAGCTATGAAAAAATTGAAAAACAAAAGTCGAAAAATTGGACTTTTCCCGACGATGGATCTCCTAGACAGTTTTCTTGAGGGATTTAAGTCTAAGGAAAAAGGACAAAAAGATTTTCTTTGTATGTAGTGTAGTAATTCCCCCTTGGTTTTTCTTTGTGCCGCGGTTATTTTCCAGAGGTTTTGGTTGAACCGGATGTAGTTAGTTTTATTTTATTTAGGAGTAGGAGCCATTGTGAGATGAATTGAATAGAAGAAATATCTCTTGACTTTGTTATGCTTTGAGAATAGTGAGTACTTTGGTTGTGACGCTTAGGCTCAGTTTTTGACTCTTGTATAAGGACCTTAAATTGTATGATCTTAAATTTGCTTAACTGCTTTGACTAGAGTGTCTTGATGAGTCCGATCCTAAGTGAGCTATGTGCCATGTGTGTGTGAGGTTTGTGTGTTATTCTATGCATTACATTTGATGTCTAGAACTTGTTCCATGTGTTTGCAAAGTGAAATAGTAGTTTTGTTCAGTCTTGGAAGTGATATAAGCGTTTCTTTGTTGAGCCAGATATATATAGTTTACCCCCTAATTGTTATGTATCGCAGTTAACCCCTTTGAGCCTGTAATCCTATTTCTTTGGAAATCACATTACAAGCCTTACTCATTTGTTTAAATTAACCATCTATTTGAACCTTTTAACCTCTTATGAGCACTTGAATTGTAATGAACTTTTCAAAAGTTAAAGTGGGGGTGGTTGCTTTGGCTTTTGAGTGGAACTAATGAAATAAGGAGAAAGGTGCACTGTTTTGAAAAAGTAAGAGCCACGTGAATTGAAAAAGAAAGAAAAAAAATATATATAGTTGTATTGCTGTGAAAAATATTCTTTGATAGTGGTGACTCTAAAAGAAGTATGGAGTAATATATATTGATGTGATGATGGAGTTTGGTTTGACATAAGTATGCGGTTTGGATGTTAAAGTATATGTATTAAAGTGCTTAGGAAGGTGTAGTCGCTCTTATATCCAAATGTATCCTATCCGACCCGCAGCCTACATTACAACCAATTAAAGTCATACTTGATCGTAGACTGAATGTGCTCGATTAGTAGAGTAGTACACTATATGCAAGCCTATGGTGCATCTTTTGTGGCTGAATGTTATTTATGAGAGTGAGTGAATTCTTCCTATCTTGAGTTCCTAATTGTTCTTAAATTTTAATGTGTGTGGAACTACTCTCTTTTGTTGTGTGAGGGCACTTGATTCATGATGGAAAGGTAATAATGTCATTGACCTCTATGTTAGAGTAAGTGAGTGAGTGGTGAATAATGCATGGTACTTGTGAGTCAAATCTTGAGGTGAAGATGTTACACCTTTGTGCTTAGTCTATTTTAAATATTCTTGGTGTGATGAGTTAGGAGAATTGTTTAAAAAGGTCATGTCTATATAAAGTGTAGTTTGGTTATTTCGTCTAGGCTTTTTCCGTCATATAAATAGTCATTAAACACCAATTTTAGAGGAGTTTTTGCTACCGGAGGCAAGAACATCATGTGGAACAACTTTTGGAGGAGAAAATTATCGAGTTCTTAACCTAGGCTCGTGAGACTATGTAACCTAGGCTCTGATACTAATCTGTCACGACCCAGACTAACCCCTGTCATGATGGCACCTATAGTGGAACTAGGCAAGCCATCTCATTTCCAAAACAAATCGATATTTTTATTTCAAAGATAATTTCAATGCTATTTAACATAAAAACCTTCGTAAAGGAGTTCAAATCAAAAGAAAAATGCGGAAAAGAAAAGCCCGACATCGGGGTGTCACTAGTCATGAGCATCTACTACAATCTGTCTAACAATATCAAGACTAACTTAGCCTGAAAAATAGCAAAATACAACTAAAGAAAGATAAGAGGGAGAAGAGCAGGGCTGCGATCGCCAGGCAGCTACCTTGCTATCCCCGAGAAAAATCTGCAACCGGAATAGTCAACAGCCGCTACCGTATCCAAATATGCCTGAATCTGCACACAAGGTGCATGGAGTAACGTGAGTACGCCAACTCAGTAAGTAACAACAATAAATAAAGACTTAGCAGTAGTGAAGAGCATTAAGCATATAAAGTTCATACCATGAAACTCAGCAAAATACAACATGCAAAATCAGTGTTTGAATCAAATCATCTCGTTTAAATCCAGTTCCAGTAAAATCATTTAAAGATATTTTTCAACATTTTTCAAACAGAGGCTCAATGCAAAGGTGAGCAAAAGTAATGAAATCATAAACAGCCCCTTGGGCAAACCTCACAGTCACTCGTGCCACTCGGGCTTACCTCACAATCACTCTTGCCACTCGGGCATACCTCACAATCACTCTTGCCACTCGGGCATACCTCACAATCACTCATGCCTCCCAGTCACTCAGCACTCAACACTCGCACTCAGTAGGTATCTGTGCTCACTGGGGGTGTGTACAGACTCCGGAGGGGCCCCTTCAGCCCAAGCGCTATATCAAGCCAAATCATGGTGTAAATCACTCAGGCCCTCGGCCTATATCAAACATGCTGCAGCGTGTGGCCCGATACCATAATTATCCGAACATGTTGCGGCATGCAGCCCGATTCCATAATTATCCGAACATGCTGTGACGTGCAGCCCGATCCCATATTTATCCTCACAAATCAGGCCCTCGTCCTCACTCAGTCATAAACCTCTCAAGCCACTCGGGAATTTCAGTAAAAACAAGGCATTCACAAAACAACATTTATATACATCAAAATAGAGTAATAAAACTGAGTTATGTAGTAAACAAGTATAACCGTGACTGAGTATAAATTTTCAATCGAAAACAGTGAGAGGATAGTAAGAAAAGGCCCCTAAGGGTCCAAACAGCGCTGGCACAAGGCCCAAACATAGCATTCAACCCAATTTATAGAAACACTTTCTAAAATATATAAGTATCATATAATTTCAACAAAATATGCAACTTTACAGTTGCTACGAGACAGACCAAGTCACAATCCCTAACAGTGCACGCCCACACGCCCGTCACCTAGCATGTGCGTCACCTCAAAATAGTAGAATGATACGAAATTCGGGGTTTCATACCCTTAGGACTAGATTTACAATCGTTACTTACCTCAAACCAGTCAAATCTCTATCCCAAAATACTCTTGCCTCTTGACTCGGCCTCCAAATGCTCCGAATCTATTCACAATCAGTACAATACCATCAATATACGCTAATGGAATGAATTCCACACGAAAAACTATCAAATTAGCCCAAAACCCGAAACTGGCTCAAACCCGGCCCCTGGGCCCACATCTTGAAATCTGATAAAATTTACAAAACTAGGAAACCCATTCACTCACGAGTCCAACCATACCAAATTTGTCAAAATCCGACTTCGAATCGACATTCAACTCTCAAAACCCATTTTATGAAGTTTCTACTATTTTTCCCAATTTTCCACCCCAAAGTACTAATCAAATGATGCAATCAGTGATATATTCATGTACATTAACCAAATCCAAGTTAGAATCACTTACCCTGATGAATTTCTTGAAAAACCCTCGAAACCTCACCACACACCGAGCTTCCTAGGTCCAAAATGTGAAATAATGCCCTAAACCTCATTTATATTGTGCACTCTCTGATCTCTACTACGCTGACCGCGAAAATCCAAGCGCGGCCGCGAATATCTAAGCCGTACCACGACGTTAAATCAGGCGCTTGTTGGGAGGCAACCCATCTTTACTGTTTTCTTTTTTTGTTTATTTTTTATCTTATTATTGCTTTAGTGTTTGTTTTTGTTTTGCAGGATTATAAGCATATGAGGCAAAGCCATTGGATGTGTGCAAAAGCGAGTTAGATGGTGAGAACTAAGTGTGTGGTGCCCACACAAAGGACTATACCTGGGGGAAGTCTGGGTACCCCGTGAGCCGCTATTGCTTCGGCCTTTGGCCTTTCAGGGAGTTTCTTGTCCACCCTCATTATTGTTTTGCTTTATTTGTGCATTGAGTACACTGCACTCTTTTAAGTAAGGGGTGGGAGAATTCTCTAGATAATTAGTAGTAGGATGTTAGAAAAATGTTAACTTCTTATTTTTGTTTTTGTAGTTGTGTAGTGTTTTAGTATTTTAGTAGCTATGAAAAAAATTGAAAAATAAAAGTAGAAAAATTGAACTTTTTCCGACGATGGATCTCCTAGACAGTTTTCTTGAGGGATTTAAGTCTAAATAAAAAGGACAAAAAGATTTTCTTTGTATGTAGTGTAGTAATTCCCCCTTGGTTTTTCTTTGTGCCGCGGTTCTTTTCCAAGGGTTTTGTTTGAACCGGGTGTAGTAAGTTTTATTGATTTTAGGAGTAGGAGCCATTGTGAGATGAATTGAATTGAAGCAATATCCCTTGACTTTGTTATACCTTGAGAATAGTGAGTACTTTGTTTGTGACGCTTAGGCTTAGTTTTTGACTATTGTATAAGTTCCTTAAATTGTATGATCTTAAATTTGCATTCTTGATAAATTAGTTGTTACTTGTTTAATTTTCGTAATAGTAGATTAATAGAAAAAATATCACTCTTAAATATATTGGACAATTAATTGATTTTAGTTTGCTTAGTTGACAATTGATCTAAGTCTCTGTCGGTTCGACATCCGACTTTCGAGTCACTTTATTACTTGTCGGCCACGTATACTTGCGTGTACTTGGGGAACAAACAAGTTTTTGGCGCCGTTGCCGGGGACTTAGTTATTGATTGTTTATCTATGTTAAGCTTTTATTCATTATTTGTTCAAGTTAGTTTGCTTTATTTGTGATAACGCAGGCTCTTCTCTTGAATGCGGAGGAGTAGAAGCGCAAACAATATCCTTCCTCTTAATCCTGAGATCGAACGAACACTTCATAGAGTAAGGAGGGGAGTTGAAGCTAGAACTAGAATTGAAAGAGAGTTGGACATCGTAGTTCAACCACAACCAATAGAGATGGCAAGTAATGAAGGGCATCCAGTGATAGAAGCTGCAAGGCCCAATCTTGCTAATATGACTCAGGCAATTGTGAAGCCTGAGATCACGGGTCACTTTGAACTCAAACAGTACATGGTACAACTAATTCAGTCCAAAGGGCAATATGTGGGTCTATCTCATGAAGACCCGCAGAGGCACATTCAGAACTTCTGGAAATTACAGACACTTATAATTATCTGAATGTTTCCAAGGACTATGTCAGGCTGACACTGTTTCCCTTTTCACTTCTAGGGGAAGCTAAGGAATGGTTGCAAAAGGAGCCCGTGAACTCAATCCACAATTGGGATGATCTAGCAAGGAAATTCTTAATCATGTTTTTTCCCACTAAGAAGACAAAGTCGCTGAGGATCCAAATTCTTGGGTTTCAACAATGAGATGGCGAGACTTTTCGACAAGCTTGGGAAAGATACAAGAAGCTACTCAGAGACTGCCCACATCATTGTTAGACTTATGAGGTGTTGGGTCACACTTTCATTGATGGGTTGGACGAGGCATCGAAGATGAATCTTGACTCAGCATGTGGGGATAGTTGCATGGCAAGACCGTATAGTGAGATCCAAATCCTGCTAAATAATTTCACTGCTAATGATAATAATTGTCAAGGAGATGGGGAACCATGAAGAGCACTTAAACAAAAGGCAGCAGGTGTGATCGAGCTTGATGATTTCTCAGCCATGAGGGCAGATATAGCGAGATTAGCAATTCAGATGAATAAGATGACAATGTACCAAGCACAACAGATGCAGCATGTGCAACAGATGTCTACTTGCTGCGAGTTATGTAGTGAAGGTCACACAAGTGACATATGCCCCGTGAATCCTGAATGCATCTACTACATGGGGCAATAAGCTAGAGGGCCGATGAATCAAAATGCTCGATATGGTAACACATACAATCCGAACTGGAGGAATCATCCTAACTTCTCTTGGGATGAAAATCAGAACATCAGCCCTCAAGCAAATTATAATAATCAACCTAAACCTCCACAACAATCAGAAGAGAGTTTGACTGATATGATGAAAAAGCTCGTGCTAGACAATCAGAAAGAGAATCAACAATTGCGCACATTGTTCAGAAATCTAGAGAGGCAGTTTGGGTTAATGGCTAACAATCAGAATATTAGACCTGTTGGAGCTCTCCTAACTGATACAGAGAAAAATCCTCATGTCAATGCAGTGACATTGAGAAATGGGAGAGAATTAGTAGAAGTGCCTAAGAAGAAAAAGGAGCAGTCTGGGCTCGAAGAAGAAAGAGCGCCAAAACATGTAGAGTAGATAAGAGAAACAAAATAGAGACTGAGAAAATATCAGAGAGGGCGCCACCTCCTTTTCCTCAAAGACTGAGAAAGAAGAATGATGACCACATGTTTCACAAATTTTTAGATATGCTAAAGCAGATACACTTGAACATCCCTTTAGTTGACATGCTCCGTGAGGTCCCAAAATATGCAATATATATTAAGGATATAGTGGAAAATAAGAGGAGGTTAACTAAATTTGAGACCAGCGCACTTACTGAGGAGTGCACTTCCAGGATTCAACATAAGCTTCCACAAAAGCTTAAGGATCCGGGTAATTTTACCATCCCTGTGAAGATTGGTGAAATTGATGTGGGTAGAGCCTTGTGTGATTTGGGTGCAAGTATCAATCTGATGCCGTTGTCAGTGTTCAAACAATTGGGATTAAGAGCTCCGAGACCCACCACGATGCTGCTACAGTTAGCTGACAGATCTTATGTTTATCCTGAGGGGGTAATTGAGGACGTCTTGCTGCAGATTGGGAAGTTTATTTTCCCTGCAGATTTTATCATCATCCTGGACTACGAGGCTGATGAGTTAGTTCATATCATCTTGGGACAACCTCTTTTGGCCACTATAGATGCCATTATCAAAGTCCGAGAAGGTAAGATGATTCTGAGTGTGGACAATGAAGAATCGGTCTTCAATGTATATCGAGCTATTCAGTTGCTTCGTCATTACGAGGACCTGGCCATGGTTTCTGTGGTGAAGATAAATGAACCAACCATAGAGCCAAGTGCATTTAAATAAGATGCACTATAAAAGGCATTGATGTTGTTCAATCACTTGGAACTGGAAGAAGAGGTTGAGGAGATATTGCAAATTTTGGATGCATCTTGTAAATACATAAGAGAAAGATCCCAGTTTGAGCCTCTGGATAGGCCAATCGGCCTGCCCCCTAGACCCTCACTTCAGAGGCTCCAAAACTAGAATTTAAACCCTTACCATCTCATTTTTATTATGCATATTTGGGTAGTTCTAACACTTTACATGTGATTGTTTCTTCTCATTTATCTAAATTGCAAGAAGAAAAGCTCTTAAGGGTACTGAGGGAGCACAAGCATGCCATTGGTTGGACAATGTCTGACATAAAGGGTATTAGCCCTGCATTCTGCATGCACAAAGTACTCATGGAGGGAGGACACAAGCCTAGTGTGAAACATCAACGCCGCCTAAATCCAATCATAAAAGGGGTGGTAAGAAAAGAAGTGATTAAGTGGCTCGACACAGGTATAGTATTTCCCATCTCCGATAGTAAGTGGGTAAGCCCTATAGGGGGGGAGGTATGACTGCTGTAGTGAATGAACAAAATGAATTAATCCCAACTATGACTATGACTTGTTGGCGAATATGCATTGATTATAAGAATTTGAATAATGCTACACGAAAAGATCACTTCCCCCTCCCCTTCATTGATCAAAAGCTTGACAGGTTAGGGAGACAGGAATACTATTGTTTCCTTGACAGCTATTCGGGGTATAATCAGATTGCTATTGCCCCGGAAGATCAAGAAAAGACCACTTTTACATGCCCTAATGGCACTTATGTATTTAAGAGAATGCTATTCAGGTTGTGTAATGCACCTGCGACTTTTCAAAGGTGTATGATGACTATTTTCACCTATATGGTGAAATATTTTGTGGAGGTTTATGTGGATGATTTTTCTGTGTTTGGTCCTTCTTTGATGAATGCTTGACCAATCTTGCTAAAGTGCTTGCCAGGTGTGAGAAGACTAATCTGGAACTAAATTGGGAAAAGTGCCATTTTATGGTACGTGAAGGTATAGTGCTGGGGCACAAGATATCCAAAGATGGACTGGAACTTGGCAAAGCGAAGGCAGAAGTAATTGAAAAGTTGCCACCACCGATTTCAGTGAAAAGAGTTACGAGTTTTCTGGGACATGCAGGTTTTTATTGCCTATTTATAAAGGATTTCTCAAACATTTTTTCTCCTTTGTGCAGGTTGTTAGAGAAGGATGTGCCGTTCAAGTTTGACGATGAATGTCTGAAATAATTTGAGGAGTTGAAAAAGAAGTTAGTGAGTGCACCAATCATAGTGGCTCCTTATGGGAAAGAGCTATTTGAGCTGATGTGTGATGCTAGTGATGGTGCAATTAGGGCCGTGTTGGGCCAGAGGAGGAGAAAAAATTTTCACTCCATTTACTAAGCAAGCAAGATTATTACTCCTGCTCAAATAAATTATACTGTGATAGAAAAGGAGTTGCTTTCTATAGTGTGGTTGTTTGATAAATTTCGAGCCTATTTGGTTGGCACCAAAGTCATCATCTACACAGACCATGCAGCCATCAGGTATTTGTTCGAAAAGAAAGATGCTAAACCAAGGCTAATCCGTTGGGTTTTACTCTTGGAGGAATTTGATTTAGAGATCCGAGAACTTAAACAAACAGAGAATCAAGTGGCTGATCACTTATCCAGGTTAGAAACTCGGAATCATGTAGCCGAGGGAGATGTCATCAAGGAAACATTCCCGGATGAGCAATTGTTGGCCATTACTGTTGGGGAGGTGCCATGGTATGCAGATTTTGTGAAATATCTAGCAAGTGAAGAGATATCTCCTGATCTTGAACCTTATGCTAAAAAGAATTTCTTGCGAGATATGAGGTCATATGTGTGGGATGAGCCATTCTTGTTCAAATCTTGTACAGATCAGTTATTGAGAAGATGTGTGCCCGAATCTGAAATAAATTCTATCTTACATGACTGTCATGCGTCGCCTTATGGTGGTCATTATGCGGGTAAAAAAACGGCAGCTAAGGTGTTGCAATCGGGTTTTTATTGGCCTAGGGTATTTAAAGATGCACATGAGTTTGTGAGGAGGTGTGATAGGTGCCAGAGAACAGGAACAATCACGAAAAGGCATGAGATGCCATTGCACGGTATTATGGAGGTTGAAATTTTTGATGTGTGGGGAATTGATTTTATGGGTCAGTTTCCCTTGTCAAGTGGGTGTAAGAACATTTTGGTAGCCGTTGACTATGTGTCGAAGTGGGTGGAGGCCATTGCTCTTCCTACCTATGATGCCAAGGTTGTGGTCAACTTTGTGAAAAAGCATATCTTTACAAGGTTCGGCACTCCGAGAGTGATGATTAGTGATGCGGGCACCCATTTCTGTAACAAGCTCTTGGACAATGTCTTAGCGCAATATGGGGTCAAACATAATGTTGCAACTTCTTACCATCCTCAGACTAGTGGGCAAGTTTAAGTCTCTAATAGAGAGATAAAGCAGATCCAGGAGAAGACGGTTAGTGCAAGTAGGAAAGATTGGGTTGTAAAGCTAGATGATGCTCTATGGGCATACCGGACTGCCTAAAAAACTCCAATCGGAACCTCCCCTTACAAGCTAGTTTATGGGAAGGCATGCTATTTACCGGTGAAACTTGATCACAAGGCCTATTGGGTGATAAAGAAACTAAACTTCGATGCAGAATTAGTGGGTAAAAAGCGGGTGCTGCAATTGAACGAGCTTGATGAGTTTCACTTGCATGCATATGAGAATGCCAAGTTATATAAAGAAAATACCAAGCACTGGTATGATAAGCATATCCACCATTGCGAGTTCGAACCAGGCCAATTGGTTCTCTTGTTCAATTCGAGGTTAAGACTATTTTCGGGGAAGCTCAAATCGAGATGGTCGGGCCCGTTTGAGGTAGTGAGAGTCACTCCACATGGTTCAATTGAGTTGCGCGTCTTAGGTGGCAAGAGAACGTTCTTAGTGAACGGACAAAGAGTAAAGCACTATTATGGAGGTGACTTTGATCGTCAGAAGTCTAAGGTGTTACTTGCCAATGATTAGATGAGATTATGTGTCGTACTGCAACGTTAAATCAGGCGCTTGTTGGAAGGTAACCCATATTTACGGATTTTTTTATATTTATTTTTTATCTTATTATTGTTGTATTGTTTGTTTTTGTTTTGCAGGATTATAAGCATAGGAGGCAAAGCCATTGGAAGTATGCAAAAGCGAGTTAGATGGTGAGAACTAAGTGTGGGGTGCCCAAACAAAGGACCATGCCTGGGGAATTTCAGGGAGTACCCCGTGAGACACTATTGCTTCGGCCTTTGGTCTTTCAGGGAGTTTCTTGTCTACCCTCATTATTGTTTTGCTATATTTGTGCATTGGGGACACTGCACTCTTTTAAATGTGGGGTGGGAGAATTCTCTAGATAATTAGTAGTAGGATGTTAGAAAAATGTTAACTTCTTATTTTTGTTTTTGTAGTTGTGAAATGTTTTAGTATTTTAATAGCTGTGAAAAAAATTGAAAAAGAAAAGTAGAAAAATTAGACTTTTCTCGACGATGGATCTCCTAGACAGTTTTCTTGAAAGATTTAAGTCTAAGAAAAAAGGACAAAAAGATTTTCTTTGTATGTAGAGTAGTAATTCCACCTTGGTTTTTCTTTATGCCGCAGTTCTTTTCCAAGGGTTTTGTTTGAACCAGGTGTAGTAAGTGTTATTTTCTTTAGGAGTAGGAGCCATTGTGAGATAAATTGAATTGAAGAAATATCTCTTGACTTTGTTATGCCTTGAGAATAGTGAGTACTTTGGTTGTGACGCTTAGGCTCAGTTTTTGACTCTTGTATAAGTACCTTAAATTGTATGATCTTAAATTTGCTTAACTGCTTTGACTAGAGTGTCTTGATGAGTCCGATCCTGAGTGAGTTATGTGCCATGTGTATGTAAGGTTTGTGTGTTATTCTGTGCATTGCATTTGATGTCTAGAACTTGCCCCGTGTGTTTGCAAAGCAAAATAGTAGTTTTGTTTAGTCTTGGAAGTGATATAGGCGTTTCTTTGTTGAGCTAAATATGTGTAGTTTACCCGCCTAATAGTTATGTATCATAGTTAATCTCTTTGAGCCTGTAATCTTGTTTCTTTGGCAACCACATTACAAGCCTTACCCATTTATTTGAATTAACCATCTGTTTGAACCTTTTAAGCTCTCATGAGCACTTGAATTGTAATGAACTTTGTAAAAGTTAAAGTGTGGGGTAGTTGTTTTAGATTTTGAGTGGAACTAATAAAATAAGGAGAAAGATGCAATGTTTTGAAAAAGTAAGAGCCACGTGAATTGAAAAAGAAAGAAAAATATATATATATATATAGTTGTATTGCTGTAAAAAATATTCCTTGATATTGGTGACTCTTGATGTAATTGTGCTTAAAATAAGTATGGAGTAATGTACATTGATGTGAAGGTGGAGTTTGGTTTCACATAAGTATGGGGTTTGAATGTTAAAGTATATGTATTAAAGTATCTAGGGAGGTGTAGTCACTTTTATAGCCAAATGTATCCTACCCGACCCGCAACCTACATTACAACCAATTAGAGTCATACTTTATCCTAGACTGAATGAGCTCGAATAGTAGAGTAGTACACTACGGGCAAGCCTATGGTGCATCTTTTGAGACATATGAATATTATTTCTGAGAGTGAGTGAATTCTACCTATCTTGAGTTCCTAATTGTTCTTAAATTTAATGTGTGTGGAACTACTCTCTTTTGTTGTGTGAGGGAACTTGATTCATGAAGGAAAGGTAATAATGTCATTGATCTCCATGTTAGAGTAAGTGAGTGAGTGGTGAATAATGCATGGTACTTGTGAGTCAAATCTTGAGGTGAAGATGTTACACCCTTGTGCTTAGTCTATTTTAAAGATTCTTGGTGTGATGAGTTAGGAGAATTGTTTAAAAAGGTCGTGTCTATATAAAGTGTAGTTTGATTGCTCAAGGACGAGCAACGTTTAAGTGTAGGGTAGTGATGTTTGGCTATAATTTCATATTTTTACTGCATTACTTACCTTATATTTTGGGGCTTTAATGCTAAACTATACTATATTTATGCTTAATTGAATTTATATTATGTGTAGGTACGTTGAAGACGAAATTGGGAGCAAAGTAGAAATTTTATGTATTTTTTATACACTACAAGAATGGAGTTATGATTATTTAATTAGTGGATATATAAGGATTAAAGTTTAACATTACAAAGGAAGACAAAAGAGACAAATCAAAAGAAGACAAAAAGAACAATTGAAAAAAGAAACAAAAACGTGAATTGGAAATGTTAGCAACAAAATTGAATCGAAGCAGCAGCAGGCATAGCAAGCTACTTTGCTCGCGTTAGACAGGCGAGGCAAGGATTAAAGAGCGCGACAGAGCTTGCGTCACACGGGCTACAGCGAAATGAAGCTCGCGTTTTGCCTCGCGCCGCGAGGCCAGTAGCGAGGGTGTTCCGGGTTTTAAAGCCTATTTTGTCTTCTTTTTGGTTTTGGACTTGGTTATTTCGTTTAGACTTTTTCCCTACACATATAAATAGTCATTAAACACCATTTTTAGAGGAGTTTTGTGACCGGAGGCAAAAATATCACATGGAACAACTTTTGGAGGAGAAAATCATCGAGTTCTTCATTCATTTATCTTTTCTTTGTAATTTGTTTATGCAAAATATTTGGAAAATTGTTACTACGAACATGAGTGGCTACGCACTCTAGTTATAGGGTTGTGATTGACAAGATTATTAACATTTATTAATTACATCTTCGTTAATTTAGATTATCATCTTGTGGTTGTTTCGTTAATTCTAGTTTTAACTTGTGAATTGTTGTAGCTACCAATTCACCCTACTATCTATGCTATGCTTGGGAAAGTCGTGTTTAGATTAGACTAGAATTAGAGAGAGCTTGTTTCTGAACCTGTGGCTCAGGTGACGATTTAGCGGTTGGGATAGGAATATACCTAACAGTCTTGCTTAATTGAACACCTTATTATATTTGTTCATGATAGACTCAATACCATAGGAATATAGGATTGATACATTATGGGCAGGCGAGTAGTATTGTGGGAATATGCTATTCATATAAATGATCCGGTTAATTAACGATCATAGATAATCTGGATTAACGAGTGTGATTATTGAACTTAATAGAATTGATAAACCAACCACAACCCTGGAATTTTCACCTCCTCTGAATTAAAATCTCATCATACATATTTGCATTCTTGATAAATTAGTTATTACTTGTTTAATTTTTGCAATAGTAGATTAATAGAAAAATATCATTCTTAAATATCTTGGACAATTAATTGATTTTAGTTTGCTTAGTTGACAATTGATCTAAGTATTATTTGATGGCAACGTATACTTGCGTGTACTTGGGGAACCAACAATTTCTCATTTGCGAAGGCAAACTTGATCATTAAAGAAAATACTGATCTATTGCGACAACTAGAGATCCTTTATGTAGTTTCTTAATATCCCATTGCATGGGATGTGATAGACAATGAGTCAAAGGCATCTTGGAGTTGGTTTATATACAACTTAGCATCTGATTTGGGGTTAGGAGATGAAGTTGGATTAACAGTTATGTTTGATACACAAAAGATATTTTACCAAAACATTCTGGTTTAAATTTCTACTTCATGTGTTATTATTTTGTTTTATTCATCTCTATTTTGTAGGGTTTCTGTTTGATTCATTTATATTTTGTAGGGATTGGTACCAAGCATTCCTGAATTACTACCAAATTATGAGCATCGAATGTGTGCTAGGCACATATGGTCTAACTGGTCAAAAAATTGGAGAGGTGAGGAGATGAGAAAGCAATTTTGGAGGTATTCTAAGGCTAGTTTTGAGGTGAAGTTGAAAGAAGAACTGGTTGGGAAAACTTGGAAAAATATATGTGAAAGCCTATTGAAGTATAACAAAGAGTATTGGTGCAGAGCTTTTTTTCTTGAACACTTCAAATGTGATATTGTAGAAAATAATATGTGTGAGACCTTTAATTCTTGGATATTGGCACCTAGGCACCAGTCTATTATTAACATGTTAGAGGACATTAGATATAAAGTAGTTAGGAGACATTTTGATATGATAAAGTTTGCATAGATTTGGATTACAGGCATTTCTCCTATGGCATGGGTGATTCTAGAAGAAAATAAGGAGTTTTCTAGGAAATGCAAAGTTTTGTGGTTTGGAACTAATGGGTTTGAGGTTGATGAGAATGAATACATATATATAGTGAACTTGAGGAGAAGAACATGCACTTGTAGATCCTGGCAGTTAAGAGGGATCTCTTGTGCACATAAAATATGTGCAATCTATCACCAAGAAGAAGAACCATATAATTTTATGGATAACTGGCATAGATAGGAGACATTTCTCAAGGCATATCAATACTTTCTTGAACAAATCCCTAACATGAAGATGTGGCCTGGCACTAATAACATGGTAATTGAGTCTCCAGCACTAAAGCCAATGCCATGCAGACCCCTCCCCCCTCCCCCCCCCCAAAAAAAGAAGAAAGGCCAAGAGTGAGCCTTAAAAAAGGAAGTATGGCAATCTCTCCAAGCGAGGAGTGAAGATGACATATTCAAAATGTCATCAAGCAGGCCATAACAAGTCTTCCTTCCAATCAAGGGTAAGTTGTAATGTTTTTCACCTTTCTTTTCACTTCAAATGTTAACTTAAATAAATGTTATAACTGGAATTGTTTTTAGGGTAAAATTGGAGAGTCTACAAGTAGACAGTCAACTCAAGAAACTCAAGAAAACTAAGGAAGTCAAGCAACTCAAGAATCTAGTGCAACTAATACAACCACTGGCGGAGGAAGGGGAAAAATACTAGATTTTGCATGGGTGCATTCCAAATGCACCTCCAACAACTGCTCCTAAAAAACTTACTATTGTGGTTAAAAGAGCAATCAAATGGGACTAAGGTTGTGAAGGATACTAGAGTAGACAATATTGATCTTAATTTTAAACCTTTTGGGCTTAAGTTTAAAGGCAGAAATACTATTACTACTTCCCAGCTACAACAACTAAGTGCAAACAGGAGAAACCAAATTGGATCTTCATCAACTACCTCTTCAATTGCAAGTCTAGCCCCTCCAGAACCATAATGCAAAAGAGCATCCTCAAGAATGTAGTTGTGTTAGGATTATGCTATTTTGAGTTCATGTATTTTGCTAAGTATCCAGACTTGGATTAATTATTCTGTCATTTTTGGGTCACTAGTTGACACTATTTTAAGAAGTTATATTCAAGCTTTGTTGCATTTCTATTCAACTTTTGGAAATATGACTGTTGTTTTATAACACTTTAGTTGTGAATGCAATTTAAATGCTATTGGTAGCCTCAACATTCGTACTATTTGTTGCTTTTATAATATCAGTTGGCAGCCTCAACAACCTTTACAATAGTTGTGAATGCAATTGCTGTGCTTTTTCTTCAAATGAACATAAGATATGGCTCATAAGTTGGACTGTATGTGCTCGGTAAATCTTGAAGATGGTAGGCTGCGATGGGTGTTTGTTAAGTATTTATCAGTTGAGTTCAATTACAACTTCAACATGTTAGCACTTCAAATTCCATATTTGAACCAGTACATAAAATAAATGGCAGAAAATTTCCTCAATTCATTGAAATAAGGCCACATACCACAATTACATTCACACAAACTACCAGTTAAGATACATCTAAAATATATAAACCACCATTACAAACGCAAAATACAAGAGCTAAGACATAGATGACATAATGGCATCAAAAATCTTCTACTCCAACTACATGTAGAACCACAACAACTTCAACAATCAAAGGCACAATAGAAAACCCAGATAATTAGCATTATTACTATAACAGAAGCCAATTTCTTCCTCCATATTCTTGCTCGAGCCCTTTCTTCTTCAAAAGCTTTGACCCTGTTTAATAAATCCAAAATAACCCTATTCGTTTGGCTAGGAAACTCGTCATTAACCCACCTAAAATACTTACATCCACCTTTGTTCTTAAAGAAAAAAGAAATCGATTCAAACTAAAATCGGGGACAACATATTAAATAATTGATTGTAGTTAATTAACACTTACCTTTTCAATTTTGCATCCATTGAACCCCTTTCCAGGATTAGATGGAGACCATGAAGTTTTTAATTGACATTCATGATCACACCGATATGAATCGATTCTTGGTGTGAGAGACATTATCCAAAAAATTGAGAGATTAAGCCAAAATCCGAACACTCAGGCGAGACTACTTTCAAATTGGAGAGAAGTGTAGAATTTTTAAACTAGAAAATCAAGAAAAGGGTGAAGAAACATGGCTGAATTTAAGAGACAAAGTAAAAAGGGAGAAGGGTTTATATAATAGGGAAGGGGTATATTTTGACCGTTTGTATTTTACCGTGAAATAGTTTTTGTCAGCATATGTTTAATGTTCATGCGCTCAACAACTGTGATGCTCACGTTATTTGCCATGTCAATTGGACATGTTAAAATGGTACAGTAAAGATAGAGTTAAAGTGTTCCATTGGTAAATGGCTTAGTTGAGGTGTTCAAGTAAAATTTCTGGGATAGTTAAAATGTCTGTCTATGTATTCTGCCAATATTATTTTAGTATATGCCTTTTAAAATAAATAAAAATATCAAATTCTATTTTTTTAAAAAGCCAAAGATAATGTCATACGTAAAAATAACATATTTTTTGAAGTTTAAACATTGTTTTTTTAAAAAAAAAAAAAAACGTTTACTCATGATAAATGAATAAATAGAGTACATCGTTTTTATTATTTAACTCCTAAGTTTCCACATCCAGACAAAATATTGGGGATTGTTTGTGTTTGAAGAATTAATTCAATGATTTTTCCTTCCATGGACTTGGCGTAACGTTAATAAAGCGGCTTTCTGTCACGATCCAATTTTCCCTCCGTGTGACGTCGTGACGGCACCTAGTCTCTACAACTAGGTAATCCTAATATTTTGCGAAATAATGAAATAAAAAAAAATGAATTTAACTAATTATTCAAAAATACACAACAAATCCCAAAACCCGGAACATCGTAAATCACAAACTACAGAAAGAAAAATCTAGTGTCTCTATACATCAGAGTCTAACAAGAAAAAATACAAAAGATAATGGACATGAGAAAGAGTAAAAGGGGACTCCGATGTCTGCGGACGCGGTAGATATACCTTGAAGTCTCCAAAGTTGTCCCACCTCACTGATAGTGCCGCTGATAAGGTGCACCTGGATCTGCACACGAAATACGTGTGCAGAGAGTAGTATGAGTACACCACAATCGGTACCCAGTAAGTGCTAAGCCTAACCTCAGTCGAGTAGTGACGAGGTCAGGTTAAGGTCCTACCAGAATAAATATAATAAATTAAACAGTAAAAAAATATAAGTAAGTTTTACGGTAAACAGTTAAAGAAACATTTTCAAAGAAATTTAACAGTCAAGGGAACCCTCGGCTCAGAATAAGGTATACACAATGTGGAATCTCTCGGGATACCGTCCCGTAGTCCCGAATGAATATGCAGTACAGGGGGATCTCCCGAATATCCCAAAGTAAGCATGCAGTACTGGGGGATCTCCCGGAATACGTCCATAATCCCAAAATAAATATGCAAGACAAGGGGATCTTCCAGAATACGTCCGTAGTCCCAATTTAAATATGCAAGACAGGGGGATCTCCCAGAATACCGTTTCGTAGTCCCAAAGTAAATATGCAGCGCAAACAATAGAAATACAACTACATCACAAAATTTTTACAATTTAGGCTAGGTACCAGTCAGGGAAGGAGCGGGAAATTCACTAAACATGCTGCACATAATTCACATAAACAATTAAGACACGTAGACATGTTGTAATAGACTAAACAAGATAGCTACATATATTGGAATAACTTAATTAGGAATATAATAGATTTGTACTCATTAAAATGGTATAACTCAAAATAATAGGAAAACATATTGCTGCTCAGTAAGAAAATCGGGTTTTACCACAACTAACCCGTGTACGTACTCGTCACCTCACGTACACGGAGCTCACATATCACAATAGTTTCAAATCTTAAGGGGATTTTCCCCACACAAAGTTAGGCAAGCCACTTACTTCGAACCAAGCTCAATCAATCGGTCACAATGCCTTTTCCACGAATATTCGGCTCCGAATAGCCCAAATCTAGCCAAAAATAATTACATATCATAAATACAACCATAATAGACTCATCTAATTAATGAAATCAACACTTTAACAAAAATTCCGAAATTAACTCAAAAATTGCCTGTGGGGCCCACGTCTCGGAATCGAGTAAAAATCGCAAAATACAAACACCCATTCACTCCCGAGTTTACTCGTACCAAAATTGTTCAAATTCGATACCAAAATTCGGCCTAAGAACTTTTCTCAATTTTTCACCCCAAATCTGAAATTAAACGATGAATTCAAGCATAGATTAGTGGAATATAACCATAAAGGAGTTAAGAATCATTACCCAATCGATATCTCTGAAAATCCCTCAATCCCTCATCCAATCTCCGAGCTCCCAACTCAAGTTTTTGATAAAAATGGCATAACCCCCGTTTTTGAAAACTTTAATACTGCCCAAACGCGTCCTTCTTCACGAACGCGGCCATGCCCTCGCGTTCGCGAAGTACAATTTACTTCGGCCCAAAAATCCTCCATCCCGAACGCAAAGACCACTCAGCTTTACCCTTCGCAAACGTAGGATCTCCATCGCGAACGCAAAGCACGAAATCTCGCCTGCCTCCAGTTCTTCTTCGCGAACACGAGGACCATGTCGCGAACGCGCAGCTTCGAGGTTCCACACCTTCGCGAATGCGAGAGAGACATCGCGGATGCGATGAGTAGTTCAGCTGCCCTTCCCAGATACCTTACGCGAATGCGAGGACTCCCTCGCGGTCGCGATGAATAAAATGCCTGCAACAGAACACCAGAAATTTGCTATCTTCCAAAGTCCAAAAGTGATCTGTTAAGCATTCGAAACTCACCCGAGGCCCCCAAGACCTCAACCAAATATACCAGCAAGTCCTAAAATACCATACGAACTTAGTCGAGCTCTAAAATCACTTCAAAAAATGCTAAAATCACGCATCACCTTCCAATTCAAACTTAAAGAACTTGAAACATCAAAATTCTACAACCGATGCTGAAACCTATCAAACCACGTCCGATTGACCCCAAACATTGCACGCGGTCATATTCGATATTACGGACCTATTCTAACTTCCGGAATCGGATTCCGACCCCGATATAAAAAATTCCACTGTCGGCCCAAAACTCCAAAAATTCAACTTTTGCCATTTCAAGCCTAAATGAGCTACGGACCTCCAAAACACAATCCGGACACACCCCAAAATCCAAAATCACCTAACGGAGCTAACGGAACCGACATAATTCCATTCCGAAGTCATCTTCACACAGTTTCGACTATGGTCCAAATCCTAAGGCTTAAGCTCTTATTTAGGGACTAAGTGTCCCAAAACACTCCAAAACTCAAAACCAATCATCCCGGCAAGTCACAATAGCAGAAATAGATATGGGGAAAGCAGTTAATAGGGGATCGGGGCTATTACTCTCAAAATGACCAGCCGAGTCGTTACATCCTCCCCCTCTTAAAAAATCGTTCATCCTCGAACGATTATAAAAACATACCTAAAACTGTGAAAGGATGAGGGTACTGGCTGCGCATATCCTGCTCGGTCTCTCAAGTCGCCTCCTCGACCGGCTGGCCTCTCCATTGGACCTTTACTGAAGCAATATTTTTTGACCTGAGCTTTCTGACCTGCCTGTCCAAAATGACTACTGGCTCCTCAACATAAGATAGATCCTTGTCCATTTGGACTGAGCTGAAATCCAATACATGAGTCGAATCACCGTGATACTTCCAGAGCATAGATACGTGGAATACCGGGTGAACTCCTGCTAGGCTGGGAGGCAAGGGAAACTCATAAGCAACCTCCCCAACTCGCCGCAATATCTCAAAAGTACCAATGAACCTCGGGCTTAGCTTTCCCTTCTTCCTGAACCTCATGACGCCCTTTATAGGCGATACCCGAAGCAAGACCCGCTCACCAACCATAAATGCCAAATCACGAACCTTCCGGTCCGCATAACTCTTCTGCATGGACTTGGCTGTGCGAAGTCTCTCATGAATCACCTTCACCTTATCCAGGGCATCCTAGACCAAGTCTGTACCCAACAATCGGGCCTCGCCCGGCTCAAACCATCCTACTGGGGACCGGCACCGCCTACCATATAAAGCCTCATACAGTGCCATCTGAATGTTGTACTGGTAACTGTTGTTGTAAGCAAACTCTACAAGTGGCAAGTATTGGTCCCATGACCCTCCGAACTCCATCACACAGGCATGGAGCATATTCTCATGAATCCGAATTGTGCGCTCGGACTGCCCGTCCGTCTGAGGGTGAAAGGTTGTGCTCAGCTCCACCCTAGTACCCAACTCCCGCTGTACGGCTCTCTAAAACTGTGAAGTGTACTGTGTACATCTGTCTGAAATAATGGATAGTGGAATACCATGAAGGCGGACAATCTCTCTGAATAAATCTCAGCCAACCTTTCAGAAGAATAATTGGTCAATACTGAATAAAATGAGCTGACTTGGTCAGCCGATCCACGATCACCCAAATAGCATCGAACTTTCTCAAAGTCCGTGGAAGTCCAACTACAAAGTCCATGGTGATCCGCTCCCGCTTCCACTCTGGGATCTCTAACCTCTGAAGTAATCCACCCGGCCTCTGGTGCTCATATTTGACCTGCTGATAGTTTAGACACTTGGCCACAAACCCAACTATATCCTTCTTCATCCTCCTCTACCAATAGTGCTATCTCAAATCCTGGTACATCTTCGCGGCATCGGGATGAATGGAGTACCGCGAGCTGTGGGCCTACTCGAGAATCAACTCGGAAGCCCATCTATATTGGGCACACAGATCCGGCCCTGCATCCTCATCACACTGTCATCACTAATAGTCAAATCTCTGGCATCACCTCGTCGAACCCTGTCCTAATGAACTAGAAAATGAGGATCATTATACTGGCGCTCTCTGATTTGGTCATAAAGAGAAGACTGAGCAACCACACAAGCTAATACCCGACCAGTCTCTGAAATATCCAATCTCACAAACTGACTGGCTAAGGCCTGACATCCAAGGCTAAGGGCCTCTCAGCTGCCGGAAGATATGCCAAACTCCACATACTCTCTGCCCGGCTACTCAAGGTGCCGGCCACTACATTGGCCTACCCTGGGTGGTATAATATAGTGATATCATAGTCTTTAAGTAGCTCCAACCACCTCCGCTGACGCAAATTATAGTCCTTCTGCCTGAACAAGTGCTGCAAACTCCGGTGATCAATGTAAATCTCACAGGGAACACCGTACAAATAATGACTCCAGATCTTCAGGGTGTGAACAATAGCCGCTAACTCGAGATCATGAATCGGATAATTCTTCTCATGCACCTTCAACTGTCTAGACGCGTAGGCAATCACCCTACCATCCTGCATCAATACCGCTCCAAGGCCAATCCTCGAGACATCACAATAGATAGTGTAGGACCCCAAACCTGTAGGCAATACTAATACTGGGGCTGTAGTCAAAGCTGTCTTGAGCTTCTGAAAGCTCTCCTAACACTCCTCAGTCCACCTGAACGGAGCACCCTTCTGGGTCAGCCTGGTTATAGGTACTGCAATGGATGAAAATCCCCCCACAAAGCGACGGTAATACCCCGCCAAACCAAGGAAACTGCGGATCTTCGTAGCGGATGATGGTCTAGGCTAACTCTGCCCTGCCTCCACCTTCTTCGGATCTACCTTGATCCCATCACAAGACACTATGAGGCCCAAGAATGCCACTAAATCAAGCTAGAATTCACACTTAGAAAATTTTTCATACAACCTCTTCTCCCCCAAAGTCTGAAGCACTGTCCTCAGGTGCTGCTCATGATCTTCCCGAGACCGGGAATATACCAGGATGTCATCAATAAACACAATGACGAAGGAATCAAGATAAGGCCGGAACACACTATGCATCAAATGCATAAAGGCTGCTGGGGCACTGGTCAGCCCAAATGACATGACAAGAAACTCATAGTGACCATATCTGGTCTTGAAAGCAGTCTTCGGGATGTCTGACTCCCGAATCTTCAACTGATGATAGCCAGAATGCAAGTCAATCTTGGAAAACACCCTGGCACCCTGTAACTGATCAAATAAGTCATTAATATGAGGCAATATGTAGATGTTCTTCACTGTGACTTTGTTCAACTGGCGGTAATCAATACACATCTGCATAGAACCATCCTTCTTCTTCACAAATAAGACAAGAGCACCCCAAGGTGACACACTGGGCCGAATGAAGCCTTTATCAAGCAATTCTTGTAACTACTCTTTCAACTCCTTCAATTCAGGAGGAGCCATACGATATGGAGGAATAGAGATAGGTTGAGTGCCCGGCAACAAATCAATGCCAAAATCAATATCACTGTCGGGCGGCATGCCCGGAAGATCAGTTGGAAACACATCTGGAAAGTCCCTCACTACTGGAACTGACTCAACTATAGGGGTATCAATACTGACATCTCTCACATAAGCTAGATACGCGTCACACCCCTTCTCAACCATTCGTTGAGCTTTAAGAAAAGAAATATCTACGATGGGAGTATACTCTAAGGTACCTCTCTATTCTAATCGCGGTAAACCTGGCATAGCCAGCGTCACAGTTTTAGCGTGACAATCAAAAATAGCATAATGGGGTGACAACCTGTCCATGCCCAAAATAATATCAAAGTCCACCATGCTGAGCAATAATAAATCGGCTCTGGTCTCAAAACCACTAAGAGCAATCAAACATGACCGATACACGCAGTCCATAACAAGAGAATCTCCCACAAGAGTAGATATATAAATAGGAGAACTCAAAGAATCCCGAGATATCCCCAAATGTGGAGCAAAATAAGAAGACACATATGAATACATAGATCCTGGGTCAAATAAGACTGATGCATCCATATGACAGACAGGGACGATACCTGTGATGACTGAATATGAAGCAATGGCCTCTGAACGGGCTGGAAGGGCATAGTACCTGGCCTGGCCTCCCCCTCTAGGGCGACCTCGACCTCCCCGACCTCTACCTCGAGCTAGCTGAGGAGGTGGGGTGGTAGCTGGGGCTGGAAGAATGACCTGAGGACCCGGTGGATCACGTGGAGGCTGATAAGTCTGTAGAGGTGCACCCCTCCTGGCTCTGGGGCAATCTCTAACCATGTGACGAGTGTCACCACACTCAAAACAACCCCACGGAGGACGCGGCAGCTGAGACTGACTCGGACCTGGCCTGCTGGACTGGCTGGTAATAGCACCTCGAGTAGGAGGCATACTGGATGCTGGCGGTGCATAATAGGGCTCCTAAGGTCTAGGAGGAGCTGGAACACCACTGGCTGCTGGAAGTGCTGCATGAACAGGGCGACTCACAAAACCCCTACCATAGCGTGCTGCTGGCGATCGAGCTCCTGAATAATGACCAGTCTCTCGAGACCTCTTGGCCTCTCTCTCCTCTCTGTCCCGGGCGAACATGCCCTCCACTCTCCTAGCAATGCTCACTGCCTGCTGATAAGTGATGTCCATCTCCAACTCCCTGGCCATACTGGTCCGAATACTAGGGTGGAGTCCCTCTATGAAGCGACGAACCCTCTCTCTGACTGTAGCAACCAGAGCCGGTGCATGGCGAGCTAACTCACTGAAATGGACTGCATACTCCAACACAGTCATAGCACCCTGACGCAGCTGCTCAAACTCTGCGCGCCAAGCATCCTTGAGGCTCTAGGGAACATACTCACGCAAGAACATCTCTGAAAACTGAGTCCAAGTGAGTGAGGCTGCCTCGTCCGGACTACTCAGCTCATAGGCACTCCACCACTGATATGCTGCTCCCCTCAGCTGGAAAGCGGTGAAAGAAACCCCACTTGTCTCCACAATGCCCATAGTGCGGAGAATACGATGACACTCCTCAAGAAAACCGAGAGCATCATCTGAAGCTAGTCCGTTGAAAGTAGGTGGGTGGTACTTCTTGTACCTCTCAAGTCTGAGTTGCTCTGCTTCAGAAGCAGCTACCCTGATCTCATGCTGAACCGGAGCCACTGGGGGCATAGGAATATACTCTGGGGCCTAATCAACCTGGACCCTCTGCTCAGGAGTGCAGGTTGTGAGAGTCTGTGCCCCTCTCCCAGCCTGAGATGTAGCGGGAGCTATCAGAAATAGTCCAGCCTGAGCCAGAGTGCTAAATATGCTCATGAACTAAGCTAAAGTCTCCTGGAGGGCTGGAGTAGCAATAGGGATCTCCGGTGTTGGCCCTCCAGCTGGAGCTGCTGGGGGATCCTCTGACGCAGCTCTCGCAGGTGCTCGGGCTACACCGCGTGGTCGTCCTCTACCCCGACCCCGGCCTCTGACGGCTCTGACAGGGGTCTCGGGTGCCTGATCGTCGGTCCTCCCGGTACGGGTCCTCACCATCTGTGAGAAAGAATAGAATAGAATCTTAGGATTTTTTTATTTTTTTTTGTGTCAATAACTCGCACAACAAGGAAATCAAAGAAATATGATTGTTCTTAGCAGTTACATAGCCTCCTGAAGATAAGTACGGACGTCTCCGCACCGATCCACGAGACTATAATAAACCTATTTGTGAATCACAACACCTATGAACCTAGAGCTTTGATACCAACTTGTGATGACCCAATTTCCCCTCCGTGTGACGTCGTGATGGCACCTAGTCTTTACAACTAGGTAAGCCTAACATTTTGCAGAATAATGAAATAAAAAAATAAAAATAAAAATATGAATTTAACCAATTATACAAAAATACACAACAAATCCCAAAACCAGGAACATCATGAATCACAAACTACAGAAGGAAAAATCTAGTGTCTCTATACATCAGAGTCTAACAAGGAAAAATACAGAAGATAATGGACATGAGAAAGAGTAGAAGGGGACTCCGAGGTCTGCGGATGTGGCATATATACCTTGAAGTCTCCAAAGCTTTCCCGGCTCACTGATAGTGCGGCTGATAAGGTGCACCTGGATCTGCACACGAAAAACATGTACAGAGAGTAGCATGAGTACACCACAATCGGTATCCAGTAAGTGCCAAGGCTAACCTCGATCGAGTAGTGACGAGGTCAGGTTAAGGCTCTACCAGAATAAATATAATAAATTAAACAGTAAAAAGATATAAGTAAGTTTTACGGTAAACAGTTAAAGAAAATTTTTCAAAGAAATTTAACAGTCAAGGGAACCTTTGGCTCAGAACAAGGGATACACAATGTGGAATCTCCCGGGATGCAGTCCCGTAGTTCCGAATGAATATGCAGTACAGGGGGATTTTCTGGAATATGTCCGTAGTCCCAAAGTAAATATGCAGTGCTGGGGGATCTCCCGAAATATGTCCGTAATCCCAAAATAAATATGCAAGACAAGGGGATCTCCCAGAATACGTCCGTAGTCCCAATTTAAATATGCAAGACAGGGGGATCTCCCAGAATACCGTTTCGTAGTCCCAAAGTAAATATGCAACGCAAAAAATAGAAATACAACTACATCACGAAATTTTTACAATTTAGGCTAGGTACCAGTCAGGGAAGGAGCGGGAAATTCACTAAGCAAGCTGCACATAATTCACAAAAACAATTAAGACACGTAGACATGTTGTAATAGACTAAACATGATAGCTACACATATTGGAATAAATTAATTAAGAATAAAATAAATTTGTACTCATTAAAATGGAATAACTCAAAATAACAGGAAAACATGTTGCTGCTCAGTAAGAAAATCGGGTTTTACCACAACTAGCCAGTGTACGTACTCGTCACCTCACGTACACGGCGCTCACATATCACAATAGTTTCAAATCTTAAGGGGATTTCCCCCACACAAAGTTAGGCAAGCCACTTACCTCGAACCAAGCTCAATCAATCGGTCACAATATATTTTCCACGAATATTCGGCGTTGAATGGCCCAAATCTAGCCAAAACCAATTATATATCATAAATACAACCATAATAGACTCATCTATTTAATGAAATCAACATTTTAACAAAAATTCCGAAAATAACTCAAAAATTGCCCGTGGGGCCCACATCTCGGAATCGAGTTAAAATCGCAAAATACGAACACCCATTCACTCCCGAGTTTACTCGTACCAAAATTGTTCAAATCTGATACCAAAATCTTGATCAAAAACCCAAAATTCGGCCAAAGAACTTTTCTCAATTTTCACCCCAAATCCGAAATTAAATGATGAATTCAAACATAGATTAGTGGAATATAACCATAAAGGAGTAAGGAATCATTACCTAATCGATATCTCTGAAAATCCTTCAATCCCTCATCCAAAATCCGAGCTCCCAACTCAAGTTTTTGATAAAAATGGCATAACCCCCGTTTTTGGAAACTTTAATACTGCCCAGACGCGTCCTTCTTCGCGAACGCGGCCACGCCCTCGCGTTCGCGAAGTACAATTTACTTCGGCCCAAAAATCCTCCATCGCGAATGTGATGCACATGTCACGAACGCGAAGACCACTCAGTTTTACCCTTCGCGAATGCGGGAACTCCATCGCGAATGCTAAGCACGAAATCTCGCCTGCCTCCAGTTCTTCTTCGCGAACGCGAGGACCATGTCGCGAACACATAGCTTCGAGGTTCCACACCTTCGCGAACGTGAGAGTGACATCGCAGAAGCGAATAATAATTCAGCTGCCCTTCCCAGATACCTTACGCGAACGTGAGGACTCCCTCGTGAACGCGATGAAGAAAATGCCTGCAACAGAACACCAGAAATTTACTATCTTCCAAAGTCCAAAAGTGATCCGTTAAGCATCCGAAACTCACCCGAGGCCCCGGGGACCTCAACCAAACATACCAACAAGTCCTAAAATACCATACGAACTTAGTAGAGCTCTTAAATCACATCAAAAAAATGCTAAAATCACGAATCACCTTCCAATTAAAACTTAAAGAACTTGAAACTTCAAAACTCTACAACCGATGCTGAAACCTATCAAACCACGTCCGATTGACCTCAAATTTTGCATGCAAGTCATATTCGATATTATAGACCTAGTCCAACTTCCGGAATCAGATTCCGACCCCGATATCAAAAATTCCACTACCGGCCCAAAACTCCAAAAATTTGACTTTCGCCATTTCAAGCCTAAATGCGCTACGGACCTCCAAAACACAATCCGGACATGCCCCTCAACCCAAAATCATGTAACAGAGCTAATGGAACCGACAAAATTCCATTCCAGAGTCGTCTTCACACAGTTTCGACTACGGTCCAAATCCTAAGGCTTAAGCTCTCATTTAGGGACTAAGTGTCCCAAAACACTCCGAAACTCAAAACCAATCATCGCGGCAAGTCACAATAGCAGAAATAGATATGGGAAAAGCAGTTAATAGGGGATCGGGGCTATTACTCCCAAATGACCGGCCGGGTCGTTACACTTTCTCTCTTGCTCGTATAGCTTTATCGTTTGTAACTCGTGTAACTTGGGATTTCTATCCTTCATGTTTAGCTTTTGTTTTTTTTGTTTTGATGCTTCTCATTTAAAGAACAAGGATTTTCCATAACGTAACTCTGTTTTGACTTGGTTGTTTAATAGATATTTATTGCTTAAAGAAAAAATGTACTAAGTTCCCACATATTAACACTTTTTTTTATTTACTATGAAGAATTTCTATATATTAATAATTTTTGTTATGTTTTAAAATGAAATATAAATATTAAATTCTATAAAAATAAAAAAACTCAAGAATACAAAAAAATAACATATATTACACGGTAAGATTGACAAAAATATATTAATTTGGAAATTCTTTTAACTCTTTTGTTTCTTTGAAAGATTACTACATGCTAAATGAATAAATAGTGTACATTGTTTTTATTATTTAACTCCCATTGTTTACCAGAAAAATTGGATAACATTAGATTTGTGGATGGTTCTAAGGATATGCGATACAATTTGATATAAATCGCGTAGAGAAATGGAAATATGTGTATTGTTGACTATAAGAACGAAAATAATAAGCAAAAATAATGAATAAGTAAAACAAGCACAAGGGGATTACTATCAATATCTAGAGGAAGTGATTTGTTTTTTATGTTCCACCCGCCTAGCTTACAAGGATTCCCCCTTTTATAGAAGAGGGTCATTACCAAAAAATAATAAAATAAAACATGTAGTGGAAGACCCATGATGACTTGTCTCGTCCTTGATTCCCGCCAAGATTCTCTTTGTTGGTGTGGTTGCAACGGCTCTTGTCTGTGAGCTCGATACTAGCTCGAACTCGTTACTGGGTCGGGCCCTTCAGTCTTGGATCGAGTTCGACCTTCGAGATGGGTGTCGTGCATTTCCGACCTCGAAGCAGTGCCTTGCGGATCGATTAGGTCACGGGCTCGATAGGATTGTCGAGCCGCCTCCTCGAGCGACCTTCAGGCTCGAGGTTCGTTAGTACCGACCTCAGAGCTCACTCCCAAAATCTCATTCCGACTTCTTAACACTCGAACTCGATCGAACGTAGGAAGGTCAAAATCTATTTCGACCGTATACAGATAGTCCCCTCGTTTCTCGGAAAAGGATGTGGCGAGAAACGATATGATTTCCCAGCAGCTCGATCATATATACACTGATGTTTTTATCGATCCCGACCATGACGTATGTAATGCTCGATCATCTTATGTGTCTTTATAATCCCCGACTTTATCGAGGATACCCGAATTTTTTCTTCCCTGGTGGGAATTGCCGGTTACCTTCGGTCTTTGATGACCGGAGAAGATCAATCAATGATGAATGCGGAGGGGCTTCCTGCCTTTTCAACGAGGCCCAACATGCTTTGAATCGAATAACTTCTGATGGCATTTTCGCCGCTTTTGTACAAAAAATTTTGTAAATACAAATCTTTCTTCTTCTTTTTTGAAGAAAAATGGCCTTTCAAACTAAATAGACAGTTTGAATTTAAATCTCTGTTGCCTTCGGGCCTCGTGGGTAGTCCGTCCCCTTTGCTTTATCGGGCTTGAGCGTCCTTCAGCTTAAATAGTCAAGTGTTTGTTTTAATTCGAAGAAATGAGTAGTTTTGCTCGAAATAATGTAGCCCGTAGGCGTAATAGTCGAGCGAGTGATGGCTCGAACTCAAAATAAAGGTAGCCCGTAGGCTTAGCAGTCGAGTGAATGATTCGAACTTGATGCAATGTAGCCCGCAGGCGTAATAGTTAAAGTAGCCCGTAGGCTTAATGGTCGAGTGAGTGATTGCTCGAACTCGAAATAAAGGTAGCCCGTAGGCTTAGCAGTCGAGTGAATGATTCGAACTGGATGCAATGTAGCCCGCAGGCATAATAGTTAAAGTAGCCCATAGGCTTAATGGTCGAGTGAGTGATTGCTCGAACTCGAAATAAAGGTGGCCCGTAGGCTTGGCAATCGAGCGAATGATTCGAACTCGATGCAATGTAGCCCGTAGGCGTAATAGTTAAAGTAGCCCGTAGGCTTAATGGTCAAGTGAGTGATTGCTCGAACTCGAAATAAAGGTAGCCCGTAGGCTTGGCAATCGAGTGAATGATTCGAACTCGATGCAGTGTAGCCCGTAGGCGTAATAGTTAAAGTAGCCTGTAGGCTTAATGGTCGAGTGAGTGATTGCTCGAACTCGAAATAAATGTAGCCCGTAGTCTTGGCAATCGAGTGAATGATTCGAACTCGATGCAATGTAGCCCGTAGGCGTAATAGTTAAAGTAGCCCGTAGGCTTAATGGTCGAGTGAGTGATTGCTCGAACTCAAAATAAAGGTAGCCCGTAGGCTTGGCAATCGAGTGAATGATTCGAACTCGATGCAATGTAGCCCGTAGGCATAATAGTTAAAGTAGCCCGTAGGCTTAATGGTCAAGTGAGTGATTGCTCGAACTCAAAATAAAGGTAGCCCGTAGGCTTGGCAATCGAGTGAATGATTCGAACTCGATGCAATGTAGCCCGTAGGCATAATAGTCAAAGTAGCCCGTAGGCTTAATGGTCGAGTGAGTGATTGCTCGAACTCGAAATAAAGGTAGTCCGTAGGCTTGGCAATCGAGTGAATGATTCGAACTCGATGCAATGTAGCTCGTAGGCGTAATAGTTAAAGTAGCCCGTAGGCTTAATGGTCGAGTGAGTGATTGCTTGAACTTGAAATAAAGGTAGCCCGTAGGCTTGGCAATTGAGTGAATGATTCGAACTCGATGCAATGTAGCCCGTAGGCGTAATAGTCAAAGTAGCCCGTAGGCTTAATGGTCGAGTGAGTGATTGCTCAAACTCGAAATAAAGGTAGCCCGTAGGCTTGGCAATCGAGTGAATGATTCGAACTCGATCCTGTTTGCATAATAAATCTTGAACATAGAATATCGGTAAGGAGGAGAGCTTTCTTTGCAGGTCATTATACATGGGTTCATGTTTTGCGTCGGGGCTCGGGCCAACTATATAAGCATGGTTCGTTTTGACCGTTTGGCCCTTACAACGCTTCCCGTTGAGACACTATTTGTCATGAAATAACGAAGTAATTTCCTTTGCACCGAACTTGATAATCATCACAGATGCGTTCAATGATAAAGCCTCCCTATGTACGAGGTTGATTTTAAAGAGGCCACAGATACTCAGCAGTAGTATCGTTTCCGCTATATGGCTGGTATCGATCTCTGGTCGACTTTTGCTTTTTCGTAATGGTCCTAGAAGTCAACTGGTCATCTTCGACTCTAATTTTGGATTGATATCGATTGTGCACATCGGTCCAAATAATAGCTGGGTACTCGATCAGATTTTGCCTCAGCCGCCGCGAAGCCCTCGAGCTCCGCTCATTTAGACCTTGAGTGAAAGCTTGAACAACCCAATCGTCTGTGACTGGTGGCAGATCCATTTGTTCCATTTGAAAACGAGCTACGAACTCCCTTAGCATCTCGTTATCCTTTTGCATTACCTAGAATAGGTCCGACTTTCTGGTTTCAACCTTTATGGCTCCGGCATGAGCTTTTACGAAGTAATCTGCAAGCATAGTAAAAGAATCAATGGAGTTAGATGGTAAATTATGATACCATATCATTGCCCCTTTTGACAGGGTTTCACCGATTTTTTTTAATAATACAGATTCGATCTCATCATCTTCCAAATCATTGCCCTTGATGGCACACGTGTAAGAAGTGATGTGCTCGTTGGGGTCGATCGTTTCGTTATATTTGGGTATTTCGGGCATACGGAATTTTTTGGGGATTGGTTTTGGGGCTGCACTTGAGGGAAAAGGCTTTTGAATGAATTTTTTCGAATCTAGCCCTTTTATCATTGGTGGAGCCCCCGGGATCTGGTCGACCCTGGAATTATATGTTTCTACTTTTTTATCGTTGGCTTCGACTCGTTTTGTGAGTTCCTCGAGCAATTTAGTAATTTCGGGAGTAGTCCCCGATTCTTGCTCATTTGGCTTCTCTATGGCTGGTTCCGTTCTGTGGGTGACTTCTCGAAGCGGATTGGGCTCCGACCTGCTTTGTACCTGAGTTTGGCTCTGCAACTGAGCTATCGCTATTTGCTAGGCTTGTAACATCTCGAAGATCATCCATAAGCTGACTCCGATCTCCTCCACGTTATGGGTGTCTCGAGCTACGGATCGAGTACCACCCTGAATGCTCCTTTCCGGTTCGGAACGCTGATTCACCTCTAGAGCTATTTGTGAATTGACATCCAATGATACTTCGGCTCGAATTTCGGGTGCTTTGATTCGAGCCTCAACGCCTTTATCGAGTGGCCTTCCGGCCCCGGGTGCCAAGTTGTTGGTTTCATCTTGAAGGCCGGCTTCGTGGTCGATAGGTGAAGCCATTGCTGATTTGAAGTTGCAAACTGGCATGTACTTTAGGTTTATATCAAATGATCACTGTTACCCTTAGCCCCACGGTGGGCGCCAAACTGTTTACCGGAAAAATCGGATAACATTAGATTTGTGGATGGTTCTAAGGATATGCGATACAATTTGATATAAATCGCGTAGAGAAATGGAAATATGTGTATTGTTGACTATAAGAACGAAAATAATAAGCAAAAAGAATGAATAAGTAAAACAAGCACAAGGGGATTACTATCAATATCTAGAGGAAGTGATCTTTTTTTTATGTTCCACCTGCCAAGCTTACAAGGATTCCCCCTTTTATAGAAGAGGGTCATTACCAAAAAATAATAAAATAAAACATGTAGTGGAAGACCCATGATGACTTGTCTCTTCCTTGATTCCCGCCAAGATTCTCTTTGTTGGTGTGGTTGCAACGGCTCTTGTCTGTGAGCTCGATACTAGCTCGAACTCGTTACTGGGTCGGGCCCTTCGGTCTTGGATCGAGTTCGACCTTCGAGATGGGTGTCGCGCATTTCTGACCTCGAAGCAGTGCCTTGCGGATCGATTCAGTCACGGGCTCGATAGGATTATCGAGCCGCCTCCTTGGGCGACCTTTGGGCTCGAGGTTCGTTAGTACCGACCTCAGAGCTTACTCCCAAAATCTCATTCCGACTTCTTAACACTCGAACTCGATCGAACGTATGAAGGCCGAAATCTATTTCGACCGTATACACCCATATTTCCATATATTAACAGTTCCTTTTTTTAAATTATTTTACAACGAACAATTTCGACCGTTAGAAGAAAGTTTCCTAAATTGTTACACGTTTGGATGGTTTCCTACAAAGGCAGGGATTTCAGGTAAAATTTGTTGAATATACTTGGGCTTCACGTACTTCCCTAAAATCGAACTCATTGCCATTGATCATAATCAACTTTTTGTTCTATAAATACAAAGTATCTAAACTCCTAAGTCATATATATAGCCCTATTTTATCACTCAAAACTCTCTAGTCTCGGCTGCTGCGTTTTTTTCATCTTCATATTCAAGAAACAATGAATATGATGGAGTTGGATAATCTTGGAGAAGGGTATAGATTTCGACCGACGGATTCAGAGTTAGTGAAATTTCTTTTGAGGTTTGTTGCTAAGCAAGAATTGAATGACAATGGTTTTATTGCAATGTATGATGTTTACAAACAAGAACCTTAGGTAACTTACAGCCATGGCCATTCTACTGGAGGAGTAGAAGATAATTGGGACACATGTATTTACCGTTACTTTATTACACCAAGGAAGAAGAACAAGGGAAGGTTTAGTAGGATTGTAGGAAGAAGAGGTGGAACTTGGATACAACAAGATAAGGGAAGAGCTGTTACTATAAAGAGTTGTGATCAGAGGAAAAGAGATTTGATTATTGGACGAATGAAGAGTATGTGTTATAATAATAAGTGTATTAATTCTGATGATTATAATGATGGTAAGTGGCTAATGAAGGAATATGTGTTGTCTGATCCTATTCTTAATAAGTTCAGTAATTCTGAGCGTAAAGATTATGTTATTTGTGCCATAAAAAAGTTGCCCAAAAGAAGTACTACTTGTAATTTTAGTGAGACTAGTAATGTGACAACTGAAAGTACAAGAGGCGGATGAATTGTAACATGTTAAAAATTTCTAGTCGACTATGTATGCTCTTAGTCGACTGATGCGGAGACAGAGTGCCCAATACTGTTAGTACTTTGATTCAATTAAATATTAATCTCAACAAACAGTAATTACTTATAATAACATATGAAAGCAGTAAGGTAAATGACACCAGAAATTTTATACTGGTTCGGAACCAATGTGGTATACTACTCCAGCCTCCTTGGGTTGCAAAGATGTTATCTCTTGATCTCTTTGTAATATGAGTTGTGTACAGTTTGTGTTATTTTCGATGTTCACCACCAACGTTTACAAGTTTGGTTTTCACTCGCTCACCAACAACGAACAAGGGTTGGTTTTAACACACTCACCAACAACGACTCTTTGGTTCTCACTCGCTCACCAAAGTAATGAATAATGACACAACCTCTAAGGACACACTGCCTCTCCAATATTTTTAAGTCTCTCTTCACTCTTTTGTGTACACAGTAAATCTACTAAAAGTAAATCTCAATGCTTGTTAAGAGTAGAACAAAGAACTTGTAGTTGGATGGACAATTATATAGAAAGTTGCGTATCTGATTCTTGAGTTCGCCTGTTTTCTTATAGGCATGATTTGAGAGTTGTTGTAGTTTTGTCTTTGATAGATGCACCCAATATTTTACTCATTTTTTATTCAAGAAAGTTGCCTTTGATTCCTTTATGAGAGATGGGATGGATTTAATAAATCCAAGGAGTGCTCCATGCCGAGATGCTTTGAAGAAAGGAGCAGCACTTCAAATTTGATGGGCTGGATTAATTTATCCATGGAATGCTTGCATGCTCCATGCTTTATTGGGAAAGGGAGCAGTACTTCAAATTGTCTCCCATGATTCAAGAAAGGTGCCTCTAATTCCTTCATGAGAGATGGGCTGGATTTAATCCTTGGAGTGCTCCATGTCGAGATGCTTTGATGCAAGAAGTAGCACTTTAAATTTGATGGACTGGATTAATTTATCCAGGGAGTGCTTGCTGTCACGACCCAAAATTTTCCACCGACGGGACCATGATGGCGCCTAACATTTCACTTTCTGGGCAAGCCAATGCTAGAGAATCATTAAACCAATTCCTTATTCTCATTCAGTAATTAACAATAATTAACTAAGATGAAATATAATAAGTGCGGAATATCATAAAACTGTATTAATTACTGCTACCCGGATCTGGAGTCACAATTCACGAGCATTCTAGAATTTACTGCAAGTAATAGTCTGGAAGAAATACAATTGTCTGAATGAAAGAAACAGTAGAACAAAAAAGATAGACGGGAACTTCAAGGTCTATGAACGCCGGCAGATCTACCTTGAGTCTCCGGCCAGCGGACCAATAGCAAAATCTCGATCAACCCGAGCCGGTATCAAAATCTGTACAGAAAGTGCAGAATGTAGTATCAGTACAACCGACCCCATGTACTGGTAAGTGTCGAGCCTAACCTCGACGAAGTAGTGATGAGGCTAAGGCAAGGCACCTACAAATGAACATGTACAATTTAACAATGTATATACAAATAACATAAATGAAAAACTAAACAGGAAATGTCGGGAGGGGAACATACTGAGGGGAATACAAGATAAAGAACTACAACAGAATGATCACCGGAGCAGTCAATATACCATGAATCAACAGGAATAGTGAATACAGTAAGGAAAAATGCACGGCATCACCCTTCGTACTTTTACTCTCAATCTCACCATAAAATTAATAGAAACGGCACGGCATCACCCTTCGTGCATTAACTCTCATATCATGGTACGACATCACCCTTCGTGCTTTTGCACTCACAATATGGCACGGCATCACCCTTCGTACTTTTACACTCACAATATGGCACGGCATCACCCTTCGTACTTTTACACTCACAATATGGCACGACATCACCCTTCGTGCCATTAACACTCTCCCTTACCATAATGCAATGCATAAATAACAACAGGGAGATAGAATAACAAGTACAAACCTTACTTCAATATTTGGTTCCACAATATAAATCTCAACTTTTAAATAAATACTCGATTACCAAAAGAAAATCCGCAAACATGATAATGACGATCAATTTAACAACACTAGTATAACGCGTAGCAATTAGGCATAGGAAGAGACAATATAAGAAAACGGAAGAAACATGGAAAAACAGGTAAATTGGCAGCGCATAAGTACTCGTCACCTCACATATACGCCGCTCACATGAATTTCACTTAGCAAGTAATCTAAGGTTTCTAATTCCCTCGAGTCAGGGTTAGATACAATACTTACCTCGCTCCGAAGGCCACTTAATTCTCAATCACAACCTTTCCTTTGGAATTCACCTCCAAACCACTCGTATCTATTCAAATATGACTCAATAATATCAAATATTGCTAAAGAAATCAATTATATTGCATAAATTAAATTTTTTAAAATTTCCTCCAAAAAGTTGAAAACTTGACCCCGGGCCCGCTTGGTCAAAATTCGAGGTTCGGACCAAAATACACTTACCCGTTCACCCCCGAGCCCAAATATATAATTAGTTTTGGAATCTGACCTCAAATTGAGGTCTAAATCCTCAAATTCCCGAAATCCCTAGTTTCTACCCTAACCCCTAATTCTACCATGAAAACTCTAGGTTTTAGGTTGAATTCTTGTAAAATGAAGTAAAAGATTGAAAGAAACGAGTTAAGGAACACTTACCTATGATTTGGGGAAGAAAATATCTTTGAAAAATTGCCCTAGGCCTCCTATCCTTTTTAAACGAGAAGAAAAATGGCTGGAGTCCAAATTAAATGAACTCACTGCCCAGCGACCTTCACACCTGTGCATCCGCACGTGCGGACAGGACGTGCGCTTCTACGGAAAAGGACTGGGCCAACTAGGGCTGGACCTGCGGATAGGGTTCCATTTCTATAGTCCCGCTCCTGCGGAGCGACGTCCGCATCTGCGGAAAAAATGAAGTCCAGGCTTTGGTCACACCTGCGGGGCTATCGCTCGCACCTGCGACCAAAGGCTTGCAGGTGCGGGCACACCAGATTTGGTGCACCAGCAGCCTTGTTGAGGTTTGAACTCAACTCGTGCATCGCGCGAATGGCATCCGAGCCCTCGGGGCTCCAAACCAGATATGCACGCAAGTCGAAAAATATCATACAGACTTGCTCGCGTGATCAAATCTCCAAAATAACACCTAGAACTACGAATTTAGCATCAATTCAAATAAAATTCTCAATAACACTTTAAAGTTTCTATTTTCTCATCTGGACCTCCGAATCACGTCAAATAAACTCCGTTTCTCACCAAATTTCACAGACAAGTCTTAAATATCATAATGAACTTATAACGGGCTCCGGAACCAGAATACAGACCCGATACTAACAATGCCAACCACCAATCAATTCTTAAAAATAATTAAATTTTCAGACTTTTAATTTTCATCAAAAATTCATAACTTGAGCTAGGGACTTCCGAATTCGATTGTGGGCATACGCCCAGGTCCCATAATTCGGCACAGACCCACCGGGACCGTCAAAACACAGATCCGGGCCCATTTACCAAAAATGTTGACCGAAGTCAACTAAAATCAACTTTTAAGGCAAAAATTCTTATTTTCATTAGTTTTCAACATAAAAGCTTTCCGGAAACATGCCCAGACTGCGCACGTAAATCGAGGAGGGTAAAAATGAGATTTTTATGTCTTAAGAGCGCAGATTCGAGTTCTAAAACATAAGATGACCCTTTTAGGTCATCACATTCTCCACCTCTAAAACAACTGTTCGTCCTCGAACGGACATAGAAAAGTACCAGGGCTGGCGAAAAGGTGGGGATATCTACTCCACATATCGGACTCGGACTCCCAAGTAGATACCTCAATAGGCTGACCTCTCCACTGCACTCGAACTGAAGGGTAACTCTTTGATCTCAGCTGGCGAACTTGCCGGGCTAGAATTGCCACCGGCTCCTCCTCATAAGTCAAATCCTTGTCCAACTGGACAGAGCTGAAATCAAACACATGGGATGGATCGCCGTGATATTTCAAAGCATGGACACATGGAATACCGATGAACAACTGCTAAACTAGGTGGCAAGGAAACCCTGTAAGCCACCTCTCCCACTCTCTCCAGAATCTCAAAAGGTCCGATATACCTAGGGCTCAACTTGCCCTTCTTTCCGAACCTCATTACACCCTTCATGGGTGATACCCGAAGTAACACTCTCTCTCTCTCCGACCATGAATGCAACATCACGAACTCTACGGTCGGCATAACTCTTCTGCCTGGACTGAGCTGTGCGAAGTCGATCCAGAATAATCTTGACCTTATCCAAGGGATCCTGTACTAAGTCTGTGCCCAATAACCGAGCCTCTCCCGGCTCGAACAACCCAACTGGCGAACGACATCGCCTTCCATATTATGCCTCATATGGAGCCATCTGAATGCTCGATTGGTAACTATTATTATAAGCAAACTCCATAAGTGGCAAGAAATGATCCCAAGAATCTCCAAAGTCTATAACACAAGCATGAAGCATATCTTCCAATATCTGAATAGTGCGCTCTAACTGCCTGTCCGTCTGAGGATGGAATGCGGTGCTCAGCTCAACCCATGTACCCAACTCATATTGTACTGCCCTCCAGAAGTGCGAGGTGAACTGTGTACCTCGGTCAGATATAATGGACACGGGCACACCGTGAATATGGATGATCTCCCAGATGTAAATCTCTTCCAACCGCCCCAAGGAATAGGTAACTGCCACATGAATGAAATGCGCTAACTTAGTCAGCCTGTCCACAATGACCCAAACTATATCGAACTTCCTCTGAGTCCGTGGGAGTCCAACAACAAAATCCATAGTGATACGCTCCCACTTTTACTCAGGAATCTCAAACCTCTGAAGTAAACCACCAGGTCTCTGATGCTCACACTTCACCTGCTAGCAATTTACGCATCGAGCTACATAGGCAACTATGTCTTTCTTCATCCTCCTCCACCAGTAATGCTGCCGTAGGTCCTGGTATATCTTGGCAGCGCCCGGGTGAATAGAATATCGAGAACTGTGAGCCTCCTCAAGGATCAACTCACGAAGCCCATCCACATTAGGCACACAAATATGACCCTGCATCCTAAAAAATCTGTCATCTCCAACAGTAACCTGCTTGGCACCATCGTGCCGCACTGTGTCTCTAAGGACAAGTAAATGAGGATCGTCATCCTGCCGATCTCTGATGTGCTCAAAAAAAGAATACCGATCCAACCTCGCGAACTGGTTGGCCAAGGCTTGAACATCCAATGCAAACGGTCTCTCACGAACTGGAATATATGCAAGGCTACCCATATTGACTGACTTTCTACTCAAAGCATCGGCCACCACATTGGCCTTCCCGGGATGATACAATATGGTGATATCATAGTCTTTAAATTGCTCCAGCCACCTCATCTGCCTAAAATTGAGTTCCATCTGCTTGAACAAATACTGCAAGCTCCGATGATCAATGAATACCTCACATGGAACGTCGTAAAGATAGTGCCTCCAAATCTTCAGCGCATGAACAATGGCTGCCAGCTCTAGATCATGAACAGGGTAATTCTTCTCGTGAACCTTAAGCTGCCGCGAAGCATATGCAATAACCTTGCCACCCTGCATCAACACCGCACCCAGACCAATATGAGATGCATCACAGTATATTGTATAAGATCCTGAACCTGTGGGTAACACCAATATCGGTGCCGTAGTCAAAACTGTCTTGAGCTTCTGAAAGCTCACTTCACACTCGTCTGACTACCTGAACGGGGCACCCTTCTGGGTCAATCTGGTCAATGGGGCTGCTATGGATGAAAACCCCTTCACAAATCGATGGTAATAGCCCGCCAAACCCAGGAAACTATGGATCTCTATAGTTGATGTGGGTCTAGGCTAGTTCTGAACTGCCTCAATCTTCTTAGAATCCACCTGAATAACCTTTGTTGATACAACGTGACCCAAGAAAGCAACTGAACTTAACCAAAACTCACATTTTGAGAACTTAGCATATAACGGGCTATCTCTTAGAGTATAAAGAACGATCCGAAGGTGTTGTCCATGCTCCTCACGGCTGTGAGAGTAGATCAAGATATCATCAATAAACACAACCATAAAGGAATCCAAGTAGGGCTTGAACACACGGTTCATCAAATCCATGAATGCTGCCGGGGCATTTGTCAACCCAAATGACATAACTAGAAACTCATAATGCCCATACCGAGTCCGAAAAGCTATCTTAGGAACATTGGATGCCTTAATCCTCAACTAATGGTAACCAGATCTCAAATAAATCTTTGAAAACACCTTGGCACCCTGAAGCTGATCAAATAAATCATCAATCCTCGGCAATGGATACATGTTCTTGATGGTGACTTTGTTCAACTGCCGATAATCCATACACATCCTCATCAATCTATCTTTCTTCTTCACAAACAAGACGGGTGCACCCCAGGGCGAGACACTAGGTCTAATAAAGCCCTTATCAAGCAAATCATGCAACTGCTCCTTCAATTGTTTCAACTCTGGTGAGGCCATGCGATATGGTGGAATGGAAATAGGTTGAGTTCCCGGAGCCAAATAAATACAGAAATCAATATCCCTATCAGGTGGCATCCCCGGCAGGTCTGCAGGAAATACCTCTGGAAACTCACGAACAACTGGCACCGAATCCATGGAAGGAACCTCCGCACTAGAATCGTGGACATAAGCCAAATAATCTAGACACCCCTTCTCAACCATATGCCGAGCCTTCACATAATAGATGACCCTGCTGGCAGAATGGACATGATTCCCTCTCCACTCTAATCAAGGCAACCCCTGCAAGGCTAAGGTCACTGTCTTGGTGTGGAAATCTAATATAGCATGATAAGGTGATAGCAAATCCATACCCAGTATGACATCAAAATCAACCATGTCAAGAAGTAAAAGATCTACACGAGTCTCAAGACTCCCAATGGTGACCACACACGAACGATAAACACGATCTACAATAATAGCATCTCCCACTAGTGTGGACACATACACATGAGCATTCAAAGAATCATGGGGCACAACCAAATAGGAAGTAAAATAGGATGACACATAGGAGTAAGTAGATCCCCGATCAAATAGAACAGAAGCATCTCTACTGCAAACTGAAATAGTACCTGTGATAACACCGTCAGATGACTCAGCCTCAGGCCTAGCTGAGAGAGCATAACACCTGGGTTGGTCCCTACCACCCTGAACTACGTCCTTGGGACAGCCTCTAACTGGCTGGTCTCCACCTCTAACGGCCTGACCTCCACCTCTAACAATCTGGCCTCTACGTATGGCTGCTTGACCCCTACCTCTGGCTGGCTGAGCAGATGGTGTAGCAACTGGTGTCGGGACCATGGCACGTGAACTATGATGCTATGAGCTGCCCGTTGCTCGAGGGCAAAATCTAGCAATGTGCCTCGGATCACTACAAGTATAACATAACCTCGGCTGCTATGACTGCTGACCCTGAAACTGACCCTGTCGACCTGAATAACCACTCTGATAACTCTGGAGTGGAGGTGCACTAATAGGAGCTGGTGGTTCACCGTAGGCTAGCTGGTCGGAATAACGCATCTGAGGGCCACGACCACCTGAGGCACCGTGGGATGCCTAGAGCGCTAAATAAAATGGCCTGGGAGGATGGCCTCTACCAAAATTACTCCTGCCTCTAGATGAGGCACTGCTGAACTCACCAGAATGACGAGGTCTCTTGTCACACCCTTGACCTCCCTGAGTAAGAACCATTTCGACTCGTCTGGCGACATTAGTAGTCGCCTGAAAAGAAATCTCACTCTAAGTCTCCTTAGCCATCTACAATCTGATAGGCTGAGCAAGTCCATCAATAAATCTCTTCACCCTCTCTCTCTCTCGGTGGGAAGCAGAAGAATAGTATGACAGGCCAAATCCACAATACGGGTCTCATACTGAGTAACAGTCATACTGCCCTGCTGAAGACGCTCAAACTGATGGCGACGCTCCTCTCTCAATGTGATAGGCGGAAACTTCTCAATGAAGAGCTGAGAGAACTGGTCCCAAGTAAGAGCAGGCAACCCAGCTGGTCTGGTCAACAAGTAATCTCTCCACCACTTCTTGGCGGAACCAGTCATCTGAAATGCAGCAAAATTGACCCCATTGGTCTCCACTATACCCATGTTTTGTTGAACCTCGTGATAACTGTCAAGATACTTCTGGGGGTCCTCTGAAAGAGCACCACTGAAATGAACAGGAAAGAGCTTGGTAAACCTGTCCAATCTCCATAAAGCCTCAGAACACATAGCTGGCCCATCTCCGACCTGTGCCGCAATAACCGGCTGAACTAATCCGATAGGCTGAGCTGCTGGAGCCTAATACTGGGGACCTATCTGCTCCGGAGTGGAAGTGGTGGGAGTCTGGGCTCCTCCTCCAGCCTGAGAGACTGCTGGTGCCATGGGAAATGCGCCAGTCTGGGCCACACTCTCTATGAGGCTCACCAAACAGACCAAAGCATCCAGAAGTACTGGGGTAGCAATGAACCCCTCCGGAACCTGAGCTGGTCCGGCAGGAACAGTCTGGGCTAGAACCTCCTCGTCAAGCTCTATCTAAGGTTCCACTGCTGGGGCTGCTTCTCAGTCTCTAGGTTGAGCCTGCCCCTGCCTCGGCCTCTAGCACGGCCTCGGCCTCGACCTCTGCCATGCGTAGGAGCTGCCACTGGAGGCTCTGGCTGCTGCTCAGCTGAGGAAGCGGTACGTGTTCTCGCCATCTGCGAGAGAATAAAAGTAGAAGAGTTCAATCATCACTGAGAAAGCAAATTTGCATGACAGAGAAGAATAGAAGTGAAACTTGTTCCTAAACTTCATAGCCTCTAGAAGATAAGTACAGACGTCTCCATACTGATCCTCCAGACTCTACTAAGCTTGCTCGTGAATCGTGAGACCTAGGCAACCTAGTGCTCTTATACCAATTGTCACGACTCAAAATTTCTCACCGACGGGACCGTGATGGCGCCTAACATTTCACTTGCTAGGCAAGCAAACGTTAGAGAATCATTAAACCAATTCCTTATTCCCATTCAGTAATTAACAATAATTAACTAAGATGAAATATAATAAGTCCAGAATATCATAAAACTGTATTAATTACTACCACCCGGATCTGGAGTCACAATTCACGAGCATTCTAGAAGTTACTGCAAGTAATAGTGTGAAAGAAATACAACTGTCTGAATGAAAGAAACAGAAGAAAAGAAAAGATAGACGGGAACTTCAAGGTCTGTGAACGCCGACAGATCTACCTTGAGTCTCCGGACAGCGGACCTATAGCAAAATCTCTATCAACCCGAGCCGGTATCAAAATCTGTACAAAACGTGCAGAGTGTAGTATCAGTACAATCGACCCCATATACTGGTAAGTGTCGACCCTAACTTCGACGAAGTAGTGACGAGGCTAAGGCAAGGCACCTACAAATTAACCTGTACAATTTAACAGTGTATATACAAATAATAGAAATGAAGAACTAAAAAGGAAATGTCAGGAGGGGAACCTACTACGGGGAATACAAGATAAAGAACTACAACAGAATGATCACCGGAGCAGTCAATATACCATGAATCAACAGGAATAGTGAATACAGTAAGCAAAAATGCACGGCATCACCCTTCGTGCTTTTACTCTGATTCTCACCATAAAATTAATAGGAACAGCACGGCATCACCCTTCGTGCATTAACTCTCATATCATGGCACGACATCACCCTTCGTCCTTTTACACTCATAATATGGCACGGCATCACCCTTCGTGCTTTTACACTCACAATATGGCACGACATTACCCTTCGTGCATTAACACTCTCCCTTACCATAATGCAATGCATAAATAACAACAGAGAGATAGAATAACAAGTACAAACCTTACTTCAATATTTGGTTCCGCAATATAAATATCAACTTTTAAATAAATACTCGATTACCAACACAAAATCCGTAAACATGATAATGACGATCAATTTAACAACACTAGTATAACACGTAGCAATTAGGCAAAGGAAGAGACAATCTAAGAAAATGACAGAAACTTGGAAAAATAGGTAAATTGGCGGCGCATAAGTACTCGTCACCTCACATATACGCCGCTCACATGAATTTCACTTAGCAAGTAATCTAAGGTTTCTAATTCCCTCAAGTCAGGGTTAGACACAACACTTAGCTCGCTCCGAAGGCCACTTAATTCTCAATCACAACTTTTCCTTTGGAATTCACCTCCAAACCACTCGTATCTATTCAAATATGACTCAATAATATCAAACGTTTCTAAAGAAATCAATTATATTGCATAAATTAAACTTCCCAAAATTTCTTCCAAAAAGATGAAAAATCGACCCCGGGCCTGCTTGGTCAAAATCCGAGGTTCGGACCAAAATGCACTTACCCATTCACCCCTGAGCCCGAATATATAATTAGTTTTGGAACCTGACCTCAAATTGAGGTCTAAATTCTTAAATTCCCGAAATCCCTAGTTTCTACCCTAACCCCTAATTCTACCATGAAAACTCTAGATTTTAGGTTGAATTCTTGTAAAATGAAGTAAAAGATTGAAAGAAACGAGTTAAGGAACACTTACCTATGATTTGGGGAAGAAAATGTCTTTGAACAATCGTCCTAGGCCTCCTATCCTTGTGAAACGAGAAGAAAAATGGCTGGAGTCCGAATTAAATGAACTCACTACCCAGCGACCTTCGCACCTGCGGTGCTTTGGTCGCACCTGCGCATCCGCACGTTCGGACAGGATGTGCGCTTCTGCGGAAAAGGACTGGGCCAACTGGGTCCGCACCTGTGGACAGGGTTCCGTTTCTGCAGTCCCGATCCTGCGGAGGGAAGTTTGCATCTGCGGAAAACATGAAGTCCAGGCCTGGGTCGCACCTGCGGGGCTATCGGTTGCACCTGCGAGCTCGCACCTGCGACCAAAGGCTTGCAGGTGCGGGCACACCAGATTTGGTGCACCAGCAGCCTTGTTGAGGTTTGAACTCAACTCGCGCATCCCCCGAATGGCATCCGAGCCCTCGGGGCTCCAAACCAGATATGCACGCAAGTCTAAAAATATCATACAGACTTGCTCGCGTGATCAAATCGCCAAAATAACACCTAGAACTACGAATTTAGCACCAATTCAAATGAAATTCTCAAGAACACTTTAAAGTTTCTATTTTCGTAACTGGACGTCCGAATCACATCAAATCAACTCTGTTTCTCACCAAATGTCACAGACAAGTCTTAAATATCATAATGACCCTGTAAAGGGCTCCGGAACCAGAATACGGACCCGACACTAACAATGTCAAACACCAATCAATTCTTAAAAATAATTAAATTTTCAAACTTTTTATTTTCATCAAAAATTCATAACTTGAGCTAGGGACCTCCGAATTCAATTCCGGGCATACGCCAAGGTCCCATAATTCGAGACGGACCCACCTGGACCATCAAAACATGGATCCAGACCAGTTTACCAAAAATATTGACCGAAGTCATCTAAAATTAACTTTTAAGGCAAAAATTCTTATTTTCATTAGTTTTCAACATAAAGCTTTCCGAAAACATGCCCGGACTATGCACGTAAATCGAGAAGGGTAAAAATGAGATTTTTATGGCTTAAGAGCGCAGATTCGAGTTCTAAAACATAAGATGACCCTTTTGGGTCATCACATTCTCCACCTCTTAAACAACCGTTCGTCCTCGAATGAACATAGAAAAGTACCTGGGCTGGTGAAAAGGTGGGGATATCTACTCCACATATCGGACTCGGACTCTTAATTAGCTGCCTCAATAGGATGACCTCTCCACTGCACTCGAACTGAAGGGTAACTCTTTGATCTCAACTGGCGAACTTGCCGGGCTAGAATTGCCACCGGGTCCTCCTCGTAAGTCAAATCCTTGTCCAATTGGACGGAGCTGAACTCTAACATATGGGACGGATCGCCGTGATACTTTCGAAGCATGGAAACATCGAATACCGGATGAACAACTGCTAAACTAGGTGGCAATGCAAGCCTATAAGCCATCTCTCCCACTCTCTCCAGAATCTCAAAAGGTCCGATATACCTAGGGCTCAACTTTCCCTTCTTTCCGAACCTCATTACACCCTTCATGGGTGATACCCGAAGTAACACTCTCTCTCTGACCATGAATACAACATCACGAACTCTACGGTCAACATAACTCTTCTACCTGGACTGAGATGTGCGAATTCGATCCTGAATAATCTTGACCTTATCCAAGGCATCCTGTACTAAGTCTGTGCCCAAAAACTGAGCCTCTCCCGGCTCGAACCACACAACTGGCGAACGATATCGCCTTCCGTATAATGCCTCATATGGAGCCATTTGAATGCTCGACTGGTAACTATTATTATAAGCAAACTCCACAAGTGGCAAGAAATGATCCCAAGAACCTCTAAAGTCTACAATACAAGCACGAAGCATATCCTCCAATATTTGAATAGTGCGCTCTGACTGCCCGTCCGTCTGAGGATGGAATGCAGTGCTCAGCTCAACCCGCGTACCCAACTCATGCTATACTGCCCGCCAGAAGTGCGAGGTGAACTGTGTACCTCGGTCAGATATAATGGACACGGGCACACCGTGAAGACGGACGATCTCCCGAATGTAAATCTCTGCTAACCGCTCCGAGGAATAGGTAACTGCCACAAGAATGAAATGCGCTGACTTAGTCAGCCTGTCCACAATGACCCAAACTGCCTCGAACTTCCTTTGAGCCCGTGGAAGTCCAACAACAAAATCCATAGTGATACGCTCCCACATTCACTCAGGAATCTCTAACCTCTGAAGTAAACTACCAGGTCTCTGATGCTCACACTTTACCTACTGGAAATTTACGCATCGAGCTACATAGGCAACTATGTCTTTCTTCATCCTCCTCCACCAGTAATGCTACCGCAGGTCCTGGTACATCTTGGCAGTGCCCGGGTGAATAGAATATCGAGAACTGTGAGCCTCCTTAAGGATCAACTCACGAAGCCCATCCACATTAGGCACACAAATACGACCCTGCATCCTCAAAACTCTGTCATCTCCAACAGTAACCTGCTTGGAACCACCGTGCTGCACTGTGTCTCTAAGGACAAGAAAATGAGGATCGTCATCCTGCCGATCTCTGATGCGCTCAAAAAAAGAATACCGAGCAACTGTACAAGCTAGGACACGACTGGGCTCAGAAACATCCAACTTCGCGAACTGGTTGGCCAAGGCTTGAACATCCAATGCAAATGGTCTCTCACCAATTGGAATATATGTAAGGCTACCCATACTGACTGACTTTCTACTCAAAGCATCGGCCACCACATTGGCCTTCCCGGGAAGATACAATATGGTGATATCATAGTCTTTAAATTGCTCCAGCCACCTCATCTGCCTAAAATTGAGTTCCTTCTGCTTGAACAAATACTGCAAGCTCCGATGATCAATGAATACCTCACATGGAACGTCGTAAAGATAGTGCCTCCAAATCTTTAGCGCATGAAAAATGGCTGCCAGCTTTAGATCATGAACAGGGTAATTCTTCTCGTGAACCTTAAGCTGCCGTAAAGCATATGCAATAACCTTGCCACCCTGCATCAACATTGCACCCAGACCAATACGAGATGCGTCACAATATACTGTATAAGATCTTGAACCTGTAGGTAACACCAATACCGGTGCCGTAGTCAAAGTTGTCTTGAGCTTCTAAAAGCTCGCTTCATACTCGTCTGACCACCTGAACGGGGCACCCTTCTGGGTCAATCTGGTCAACGGGGCTGCTATGGATAAATACCCCTCCATAAATCGACGGTAATAGCCCACCAAACCCAGGAAACTACGGATCTCTGTAGCTGATGTGGGTCTAGGCCAGTTCTGAACAGCCTTAATCTTCTTAGGATCCACCTGAATACCCTCTGATGATACAACGTGACCCAAGAAAGCAACTGAACTCAACCAAAATATGCATTTTGAGAACTTATCATATAACTGGCTGTCTCTGTGAGTCTGAAGAACGATCCAAAGGTGCTGCTCATGCTCCTCACGGCTGTGAGAGTAGATCAAGATATCATCAATAAACACAACCATAAAGGAATCCAAGTAGGGCTTGAACACCCGGTTAGTCAAATCCATGAATGATGCTGGGGAATTTGTCAGCCCAAATGACATCACTAGAAACTCATAATGCCCATACGGAGTCCGAAAAGCTATCTTAGGAACATCGGATGCCCTAATCCTCAACTGATGGTAGCCAGATCTCAAATCAATCTTTGAAAACACCTTGGCACCCTGAAGCTGATCAAATAAATCATCAATCCTCAGCAATGGATACTTGTTCTTGATGGTGACTTTGTTCAACTGCCGATAATCCATACACATCCTCATTGATCCATCTTTCTTCTTTACAAACAACACGGGTGCACCTCAGGGTGATACACTAGGTCTAATGAAGCCCTTATCAAGCAAATCTTGCAACTGCTCCTTCAATTCTTTCAACTCTGGTGGGGCCATGCGATATGGCAGAATGGAGATATGCTTAGTGCCCGGAGCCAAATCAATGCAGAAATCAATATCCTTGTCGGGTGGCATCCCCAGCAGGTCTGTAGGAAATACCTCTGGAAACTCACGAACAACCGGCACCGAATCCATGGAAGGAACCTCCGCACTAGAATCGTGGACATAAGACAAATAAGCTAGACACCCCTTCTTGACCATATGCCGAGCCTTCACATAAGAGATGACCCTGCTGGCAGAATGGACAAGACTCCCTCTCCACTCTAATCGAGGCAACCCCTGCAAGGCTAAGGTCACCGTCTTAGCATGACAATCTAATATAGCATGATAAGGTGATAGCCAATCCATACCCAGTATGACATCAAAATCAACCATGTCAAGAAGTAGAAGATCTACACGAGTCTCAAGACTCCCAATGGTGATCACACACGAACAATAAACACGATCTACAACAATAGCATCTCCCACTGGTGTGGACACATATACAGGAGCATTCAAATAATCACGGGGCACAACCAAATAGGAAGCAAAATAAAATGACACATAGGAGTAAGTAGATCCCGGATCAAAGAGAACTGAAGCATCTCTACTGCAAACTGAAATAGTACCTGTGATTACAGTGTCAGATGACTCAGCCTCAGGCCTGGCTCGGAAAGCATAACACTGGGACTGGGGCCCACCACCCTAAACTACGTCCCTGGGATGGCCTCTAACTGGCTGGTCTCCACCTCTAACAGTCTGGCCTCTATCTCGGGCTGCCTAACCCCTGCCTCTGGCTGTGAGCTGTGAGCTGCCCATTGCTCGAGGGCAAAATCTAGCAATGTGCCTCTGATCACCACAAGTATAACATATCCTCGACTGTTGTGACTGCTGACCCTGAATTTGACCCTGCCGACCTGAATAACCACCATGCTAACTCTAGAGTAGAGGTGCACTAATAGGACCTGGTGGTGCACCATAGGCTAGCTGGTCGGAATAATGCATCTGAGGGCCACAACCACCTGAGGCACCGTGTGATGACTGGAGCACTGAATGAAACGGCCTGGGAGGATGGCCTCTACCAAAAGTACTCATGCCTCTAGATGAGGCACTGCTGAACTCACCGGAATGATGAGGTCTCTTGTCAGACCCCTAACCTACCTGAGTAAGAACCATTTTGACTCATTTGGCGACATTAGCAGCCGCCTGACAAGAAATCTCACTCCGAGTCTCCTTAGCCATCTGCAATCTGATAGGCTGAGCAATTCCATCAATAAACCTCCTCACCCTCTCTCTCTCTCGGTGGGAAGCAGAAGAATAGCATGACGGGCCAAATCCACAAAATGGGTCTCATACTGAGTAACAGTCATACTGCCCTACTGAAGACACTCAAACTGACGGCGACGCTCCTCTCTCAATGTGATAGGCAGAAACTTCTTTATGAAGAGATGAGAGAACTGGTCCCAAGTAAGAGCAGGCAACCCAGCTGGTCTGGTCAACAAGTAATCTCTCCACCACTTCAGGCGGAACCAGTCATCTGAAATGCAGCAAAATCGACCCCATTGGTCTCCACTATACCCATGTTTTGTTGAACCTCGTGACGGCTGTCAAGATACTCCTGGGGGTCCTCTGAAAGAGCACCACTGAAGTGAACAGGAAAGAGCTTGGTAAACCTGTCCAATCTCCATAAAGCCTCAGAAGACATAGCTGGCCCATCTCCGACCTGTGCCGCAATAACCGGCTGAATTAATCCGACTGGCTCAGCTGCTGGAGCCTGATACTGGGGAGCTATCTTCTCCGGAGTGGGAGTGGTGGGAGTCTGGGCTCCTCCCCAGTCTGAGAGACTGCTGGTGCCATGGGAAATGCTCCAGTCTGGGCCACACTCTCCATAAGGCCCACCAAACAGACCAAAGCGTCCTGAAGTACTGGGGTAGCAATGAACCCCTCTGGAACTTGAGCTGGTCTGGTAGGAACAGTATGGGATGGAACCTCCTCGTCAAGCTCTATCTGAAACTCCACTGCTGGGGCTGCTACTCGGTCTCTATGCTGAGCCTTGCCCCTGCCTCGGTATCGACCTCTGCCCCGCGTAGGAGCTACCACTGGAGGCTCTGACTGCTGAGGAAGCGGTATGTGTTCTCGCCATCTGCGAGCGAATAAGAGTAGAAGAGTTCAATCATCATTGAGAAAGCAAAATCGCACGAAGAGAAGAATAGAAGTGAAACGTGTTCGTAAACTTCATAGCCTCTGGAAGATAAGCACAGACGTCTCCGTACCGATCCTCCAGACTCTACTAAGCTTGCTCGTGAATCGTGAGACCTAGGCAACCTAGTGCTCTGATACCAACTGTCACGACCCAAAATTTCTCACCGACGGGATCGTGATGACACCTAACATTTCACTTGCTAGGCAAGCAAATGTTAGAGAATCATTAAACCAATTCCTTATTCTCATTCAGTAATTAACAATAATTAACTAAGATAAAATATAATAAGTGCGGAATATCATAAAACTGTATTAATTACTACCACCCGGATCTGGAGTCACAATTCACGAGCATTCTAGAATTTACTGCAAGTAATAGTCTGGAAAAATACAATTGTCTGAATGAAAGAAAGAGTAGAACAGAAAAGATAGACGGGAACTTCAAGGTCTGTGAATGCCGACAGGTCTACCTTGAGTCTCCGGACAGCGGACCAATAGCAAAATCTCGATCAACCTGAGCCGGTATCAAGATCTGCATAGAAAGCGCAAAGTGCAGTATCAGTACAACCGACCCTATGTATTGGTAAGTGTCGAGCCTAACCTCGATGAAGTAGTGACGAGGCTAAGGCAAGGCACCTACAAATCAACTTGTACAATTTAACAGTGTATATACAAATAACATTAATGAAGAACTAAACAGGAAATGTCGGGAGGGGAACATACTGAGGGGAATACAAGATAAAGAACTACAACAAAATGATCATCGGAGCAGTCAATATACCATGAATCAATAGGAATAGTGAATACAGTAAGGAAATATTCACGGCATCACCCTTCGTGCTTTTACTCTCAATCTCACCATAAAATTAATAGAAAAGGCACGGAATCACCCTTCGTGCATTAACTCTCATATTATGGCACGGCATCATCCTTCGTGCTTTTACACTTATAATATGGCACGGCATCACCCTTCGTGCTTTTACACTCATAATATGGCACGACATCACCCTTCGTGCATTAACACTCTCCCTTAACATAATGCAATGCATAAATAACAACAGGGAGATAGAATAACGAGTACAAACCTTACTTCAATATTTTGTTCCACAATATAAATCTCAACTTTTAAATAAATAATTGATTACCAACAGAAAATCCGTAAACATGATAATGACGATCAATTTAACAATACTAGTATAACACGTAGCAATTAGGCATAGGAAGAGACAATATAAGAAAACGGAAAAAACATGGAAAACAGGTAAATTGGCGGCACATAATTACTCGTCACCTCACATATACGCCGCTCACATGAATTTCACTTAGCAAGTAAACTAAGGTTACTAATTCCCTCAAGTCAGGGTTAGACACAACACTTACCTCGCTCCGAAGGCCACTTAATTCTCAATCACATCTTTTCCTTTGGAATTCACCTCCAAACCACTCATATCTATTCAAATATGACTCAATAATATTAAATATTGCTAATGAAATTATTTATATTGCATAAATTAAATTTTCTAAAATTTCCTCCAAAAAGTTGAAAAATCGACCTCGAGCCCGCTTGGTCAAAATCTGAAGTTCGGACCAAAAAGCACTTACCCATTCACCGCCAAGCCCGAATATATAATTAGTTTTCGAATCCGACCTCAAATTGAGGTCTAAATCCTCAAATTCTCGAAATCTCTAGTTTCTACCCTAACCCGTAATTCTACCATGAAAACTCTAGATTTTAGGTTGAATTCTTGTAAAATGAAGTAAAAGATTGAAAGTAACGAGAAAAAAAATGGTTGGAGTCCAAATTCAATGAACTCACTGCCCAGCGACCTTCGCACCTGCGGTGCTTTGGTCGCACCTGCGCATTTGCACGTGCGGACAGGACGTGCGCTTCTGCGGAAAAGGACTGGGCCAACTGGGGCCGCACCGGCGGACAGGGTTCCGGTTCTGCGGTCCCGTTCCTGCGGAGAGAAGTCCGCATCTGCGGAAAAACTAAAGTCCAGGCCTGGGTCGCACCTGCGGGGCTATCGCTCGCACCTGCGACCAAAGGCTCACAGGTGCAGGCACACCAGATTTGTTGCACCAGCAGCCTTGTTGAGGTTTGAGCTCAACTCGCGCATCGCCCAAATGGAACCCAAGCCCTCGGGTCTCCAAACCAGACATGCACGCAAGTCTAAAAATATCATACAGACTTGATCGCGCGATCAAATCGCCAAAATAACACCTAGAACCAGAATACGGACCCAGCACTAACAATGCCAAACACCAATCAATTCTGAAAAATAATTAATTTTTCAGACTTTTAATTTTCATCAAAAATTCATAACATGAGCTAGGGATCCACCATAATTCGACACGGATCCACCAGGACCATCTAAATACGGATCCGGGCCTGTTTACCAAAATTGTTAACCGAAGTCAACTAAAATCAACTTTTAAGGCAAAAATTCTTATTTTCATTAGTTTTTAACATAAAAGCTTTTCAGAAATATGCCCGGACTGTGCACGTAAATCGAGGAGGGTAAAAATGAGATTTTTAAGGCTTAAGAGCGCATATTCGAGTTCTAAAACATAAGATGACCCTTTTGGGTCATCATACTTGTATGTTCCTTGCTTTATTGGGGAAAGGAGCAGCACTTCAAATTGTCCCCATTATGTTGTGTTTCCCACTCAAATTGTCTCACATTATGTTGTGTTTCCCTTCCACTTTGAATCTCCCATTTTACAGAATCTGCAAACACACACTTGTATAACATTAGTCAAGACTTCTTTATGGATATTGATCATTATTAAAATTCTAAACCTAACAATCTCCCCCTTTGTGATGATGGTAATAAGCTAAAAAGAGTTTGACTAATTTATGGATATTTTCCTTTTCTTTTCAAGTGTGCTCCCCCTATCTTTAAGCTGGTTGTTGATTTGAATCTGCACTTAAGAACCTGTAGCTCACATGTAACACACCTGCAATTCTTTTTCTTCCTTCTCCCCCTTTGACATCAATCAAAAAAAGAACAAGAGAAACTACTTGCAGTAATAGTACTAACTAAACAGGCATAAAATTTGTACAGCTAAGCAGTTATAGTGAGCATAGTCGACTAATACTCACCCCAGACACAACCAAAAGAAATAGTCTTAAACTATCACACAAAGGAAAAAGAATTGTCTTAAGCATCCTAAACATTCATTGCCTTCCAAGAAAATATTTCAGGGTGTTGATCACTTTAGTGCAGAATCTCTCATAAGAGGCATCAATGTCCTTGGTGAGGTTAGTAATTCCTTGATACCTGCAATGGTGTGCTGCATCAGCAACAACTGGTCTGAAGAAGAGGATTTGTTGACTTCAGATTTTAGTCCCACACTGCTCTGAGTAGGGATGACCTCTGATGCTTTGTCCTTTTTAAGCCAAGTTCCCTCAATTAAGGTATACCTCATCATGGCAAAGACGGTCTTGTCATAGGTGCTGGAGATAATCTTTGGAACATAGAGAGATAGGTCCACTTTCATGACTTTCAGAATGTGAGAAACTAGTAAACCATAAGGTAGGCTACTCGTAGAAGAGGAAATATCCCTGATACTTTCAAAACTGTATTGACGTACCCAGGAAAACCAGTTTATAGCTTTACTATTTACCAAACAGTACATAACAAATATATCTCTGAGAGACAAAGTACTCAGAGAACCAGTACGGGGTAGCAAAGTGGTTGCAATAATATGGGCTAGAACACGATGTCCAAATTTCAAGTTCTTAGAACCTATATCGGGGGGTTTTCAGACAGAATACTTTTGGCCTCATCAAAAGATACTTCAAATTTATCTGGCCAGGAATATTTCATAAAGAAATTGTATCCAACAAACTTTATAGCAAAGATTTTTTCAAACTGATAAGAATCAAGGATGATGCGAGTTTCTAAGACCATGGTTTCTAGATCGTCTTTATCATTCACAAAAAATTTGCATAGAACATGCGCACATGCTCTTCATAGACAGTGTTGCCAACAATATCAAATAGGGAGACAAGTTGGCAATCCATTAAGTACAAAGCATAAAAGATTGCATCAAAGACTTAATTAAAGTGCATCTAAAGTAATAAGCTAGATAGACTAGTTACTTTCCTGAAATATTCCGTTTATATCGAGCTTATTCTTCCATGGCAGGTAAAGGCTCCCCCTTATTCTAAGGGTTCCATAGTCATGCTCCCCTTACCGGGTGGAAACATCTTGCAGAAATTATGTAAGCAAGTATTCACAATTACATAATTTAGTCGAAAGTTTAGTATAATCATTAGAATGAAGCGTAGCAAAAATTAAAAAGAAACTCACGAGACACTTGGTTTTTCCAAAGCATCATTTAGCATATAAGAAGGTGTAATCGCACATAATCACTTAAAAATCACTAGATGATTAAAAAGATTAAGAACCTTTTGATAACCTCAAATGTTAAACTTTCAAAATTTTGAACAAAAGCTTAAGACCCTTAGAAAGATTACAGCGTATTAATGCATATAGGAGTCAAGAAATGGTTATGTGTTCATATTACATGACAGTCAATTTCTTTTGTAGAATAGATCTTCATGAAATGACTATTTGACTATTTCCTTCAAACAACTACCCTTCACACATGAATAAAGGAACCATATTCTAAAGGATTCATCACTCAACAAGAAGTCATATAATCTTGCTTATCTAGTCTTAGAACCATTTTTAAGCACAAAATAAGTCATTAGTAACGAGTGATTCATCTGACTTTCAGGTCAACTTTTCTTTTCTCAATGTGAAAAAATGTCTACACGCTGTAATAGCTTCACATGGAGAAATATTCACTCTTGGCTAGATGAGCCAGTTGAACCTTACACTTATCTTTTTCATGACATAAAAATATTAAAAATCTCCAATCCAATAATTATATTTCAGTCCACTTTGTTGCATGCAAGGTTTACATCTGAGTATATCCTACTAGATCAACTCAATTAGTTCTTGCATACAATAAGCCACAATTTAGAAGTCAATCAAAAATCTTTTGTGGCGCTACACCGGTATTCTATAGGATCGGGTATACCAAAATATCTGTTATAAAAATGCAATAGAGAGCCGTTCATACCTTGATACTTTATTCGATCGGTGGACTTACTAATTTTCTTTTTGCTTCACATTATATGGAATGTGAAGATAAAGGTTAATTCTCTATCATGCTCATTTCCAAACCGATCAACTTCCAGAGGCTTGAAGCTTGTCATGCTTTTAGTTAGTATTAGATAAATATGCTCTTAAAAGCATAGTTAAAAAAAATAATTGTCAAATGATAATCATGAAATTCTTTTAAATGATAACGAGTCTTGGTCACAAAAATGTGGTCCAAAAACTTTTAAATTCAGAGAAAGACGAGAGAGCGAGATTATGCTATTTTCAAATCATTTAAAGAATATTTCAACATCCAAGGGTCTTAGGGGTAGGTCGATTGGCCTATCCAGAGGCTCAAACTGGGATCTTTCTCTTATGTATTCACAAGATGCATCCAAAATTTGCAACATCTCCGCAACCTCTTCTTCCAGTTCCAAGTGATTGAACAACATCAATGCCTTTTCTAGTGCATCCTCTTTAAATGCACTTGGCTCAACAACTGGTTCATTTATCTTCACCACAGAAATCATGGACAGGTCCTCGTAATGACGAGGCAACTGAATGGCTCGATATACATTGAAGACCGCTTCTTCATTGTCCACCCTCAGAATCATCTTACCTTCTCGAACTTTGATAATGGCATCTCCAGTGGCCAAAAGAGACCGTCCCAAGATGATAGGAACTAACTCATCAGCCTCGTATTCCAGGATGATAAAATCTGCAGGGAAAATAAACTTTCCAATCTGCAGCAAGACGTCCTCAATTACCCCCTCAGGATAGATATAAGATCTGTCAGCTAACTGTAGCAATACCGTGGTGGGTTTCGGAGCTCCTAATCCCAATTGTTTGAACACTGACAATGGCATCAGGTTGATACTTGCACCCAAATCACACAAGGCTCTACCCACATCAATTTCACCAATCCTCACGGGGATGGTAAAACTACCCGGATCCTTAAGCTTTTCTGGAAGCTTATTTTGAATCCTGGAAGTGCACTCCTCAGTAAGTGCGCCGGTCTCAAATTCAGTTAACCTCCTCTTATTTGCCACTATATCCTTAATATATTTTACATATTTTGGGACCTCACGGATCATGTCCACCAAAGGGATGTTCAAGTGTATCTGCTTCAGCATATCTAAAAATTTGTGAAACATGTAGTCATCATTCTTCTTTCTCAGTCTTTGAGGAAAAGGAAGTGGCACCCTCTCTGATATTTGCTCAGACTCTGTTTTGTTTCTCTCATCTACCTCTACAGGTTTTGACACTCTTTCTTCTTCGAGCCTAGACTGCTAATTTTTCTTCTTAGGCACTTCTACTAACTCTCTCCCATTTCTCAACGTCACTGCATTGACTTGAGGATTTTTCTCTGTATCACTTGGGAGAGCTCCATCAGGTCTAATATTCTAATTGTTAGCCATTTGCCCAAACTGCCCTCTAGATTTCTGAACTCTATGCGCAATTGTTGATTCTCAGCCATAACTTTCTGATTGTCTAGCAAGAGCTTTTTCATCATGTCAGTCAAACTCTCTTCTGATTGCTGTGGAGGTTGAGGTGGATGATTATAATTTGCTTGAGGCTTGATGTTCTGATTTCCACCCCAAGAGAATTTAGGATGATTCCTCCAGTTCGGATTGTATGAGTTACCATATTGAGCATTTTGATTCATCGACCCTCTAGCTTGTTGCCCCACGTAGTAGATAGATTCAGGATTCACGGGGCATATGCCACTTGTGTGACCTTCACCACATAACTCGCAGCAAGTAGACATATGTTGCACATGATGCATCTGTTGTGCTTGGTGCATTGTCATCTTATTCATCTGATTTGCTAATCTCGCTATATATGCCCTCATGGCTGAGAAATCATCAAGATCGATCACACCTGTTGTCTTTTGTTTAAGTGCAATTCTACTAACTCTCTCCCATTTCTCAACGTCACTGCATTGACTTGAGGATTTTTCTCTGTATCACTTGGGAGAGCTCCATCAGGTCTAATATTCTGATTGTTAGCCATTTACCCAAACTGCCTCTCTAGATTTCTGAACTGTGTGCGCAATTGTTGATTCTCAGCCATAACTTTCTGATTGTCTAGCAAGAGCTTTTTCATCATGTCAGTAAAACTCTCTTCTGATTGCTGTGGAGGTTGAGGTGGATGATTATAATTCGCTTGAGGCCTGATGTTCTGATTTCCACCCCAAGAGAAGTTAAGATGATTCCTCCGGTTCGGATTGTATGAGTTAACATATTGAGCATTTTGATTCATCGGCCCTCTAGCTTGTTTCCCCATATAGTAGATGGATTCAGGATTCACGGGGCATATGTTACTTGTGTGACCTTCACCACATAACTCGCAGCATGTAGACATATGTTGCACATGATGCATTTGTTGTGCTTGGTGCATTGTCATCTTATTCATCTGATTTGCTAATCTCGCTATATATGCCCTCATGGCTGAGAAATCATCAAGCTTGATCACACCTGCTGTCTTTTGTTTAAGTGCACTTTGTGGTTTCCCATCAACTTCCCTCCTCACTCTATGAAGTGTTCGTTCTATCTCAGGATCAAGAGGAAGGATATTGTTTGCGCTTCTACTCCTCCGCATTCAAGAGAAGAACCTGCGTTATCACAAATAAAGCAAACTAAAAATTAAAACTTGAATAAATAACGAATAAAATCTTAACTTAGATAAACAATCAATAACTAAGTCCCCGGCAACGGCGCCAAAAACTTGTTGGTTACCCAAGTGCACGCAAGTATACGTGGCCGTCAAGCAATAAAGTGACTCGAAAGTCGGATGTCGAACCCACAGAGACTTAGATCAATTGTCAACTAAGCAAAAAAATCAATTAATTTTCCAAGATATTTAAGAGTGGTGTTTTTTCTATTAATCTACTATTGCGGAAATTAAACAAGTAACAACTAATTTATCAAGAATGCAAATGTGTATGATGAGATTTTAATTTAGAAGAGGTGAAAATTCCAGGGTTGTGGTTGGTTTATCAATCCTATTAAGTTTAATAATTACATTCGTTAATCCAGATTATCTATGGTTGCTAATTAACCGAATCGTTTATATGAATAGCATGTTCCCACAATACTACTCGTCTGCCCATAATATATCAATCCTATATTCCTATGGTATTAATTCTATCATGAACGAATATAATATGGTATTCAATTAAGCAAGACTGTTAGGTATATTCTTATCCTAACCGCGAAATCATCCCCCGAGCCACGGGTTCAGAAACAAGCTCTCTCTAATTCTACTCTAATCTAAACACGGCTTTTCTAAGCATAGCATAGATAGTAGGGTGAATTGGTAGCTACAACAATTCACAAGTTAAAACTAGAATTAAAGAAACAACCACAAGATGATAATCCGAATTAATGAAGATGTAATTAATAAACGTTAATAATCATGTCAACCACAACCCTAGAACTAGAGTGCTTAGCCAACCATGTTCGTAGTAATAATTTTTCAAGTATTTTTGCATAAACAAATTACAAAGAAAAGATAAAGGAATAAAGAACTCGATGATTTTCTCCTCCAAAAGTTGTTCCACGTGATGTTCTTGCCTTCGGTCGCAAAAACTCCTCTAAAAATGGTGTTTAATGACTATTTATATGTGTAGGGAAAAATCCTAGACGAAATAACCAAGTCCAAAATCAAAAAGGAGATAAAATAGGGTTTAAAACCCGGAACACCCTCGCTACAGGCCTCGCGGCCTTGCTGTGAACACCCAAGTTACACGAGTTACACACGATAAAACTATACGAACAAGAGATAAAGCCGCTTTATTAACGTTCCGCCTAGTCCATGGAAGGACAAATCATTGAATTAATTCTTCAAACACAAACAATCCCCAATAATTTGTCTGAATGTGGAAACTTAGGAGTTAAATAATAGAAACGATGTACTCTATTTATTCATTTATCATGAGTAATCTTTTTTCTTTAAAAAAAAAACCAATGTTAAAACTTCCAAAAATATGTTATTTTTACATATGACATTATCCTTGGCTTTTAAAAAAAATAGAATTTGATATTTTTATTTATTTTAAAAGGCATATACTAAAATAATATTGGCAGAATACATAGACAGATATTTTAACTATCCCAGAAATTCCACTTGAACACCTCAACTAAGCCATTTACTAACGGAACACTTTAACTCTATCTTTACTGTACCATTTTAACACGTTCGACTGACATGGAAAATAATGTGAGCATCACTGTTGTTGAGCGCGTGAACATTAAAAATATGCTGACAAAAACTATTTCAACGGTAAAATACAAACGGTAAAAATATACCCCTTCCCTATTATATAAACCCTTGTCCCTTTTCACTTTGTCTCTTAAATCCAGCCATATTTCTTCACCCTTTTCTTGATTTTATGGTTAAAAAATTCTACTCTTCTCTCCAAATTGAAAGCAGTCTCGCCTGAGTGTTCGAATTTTGGCTTAATCTCTCAATTTTGTGGATAATGTCTCTCACACTAAGAATCGATTCATGCTGGTGTGATCATGAATGTCAATTAAAAATTTCATGGTCTCCATCTAATCCTGGAAGGAGGTTCTACGGATGCAAAATTGAAAAGATAAGTGTTAATTAACTACAATTAATTATTTTTACTATGTTGTCCCCGATTTTAGTTTGAATCAATTTCTTTTTTTTTTGAAGGACAAAGGTGGATATAAGTATTTTAGGTGGGTTAATGACGATTTTCCTAGCCAAGCGAATAGGGTTATTTGGGGTTTATTGAACAAGGTCAAAGCTTTTGAAAAAGAAAGGGCTCGAGCAAGAAAATGGAGGAAGAAATTGGCTTATGTTATAGTAATAATGCTAAATATCTGGGTTTGCTATTGTGCCTTCGATCGTTGAAGTTGTGGTTCTGCATGTGGTTGGAGTAGAAGCGTTTTGATACCATTATGTCATCTATGTCTTAGCTCTTGTATTTTGCGTTTGTAATGGTGGTTGATATATTTTGGATGTGTCTTAACTTGTAGTTTGCGTGAATGTAATTGTAGTCTGTGGCCTTATTTCAATGAATTGAAGAAATTTTCTGCCATTGCTTTATGTACTGGTTCAAATACTGAATTCGAAGTGCTAACATGTTGAAGTTATAATTGAACTCAACTGATAAGTACTTAACAAACATCCATCGCAGCCTACCATCTTCCAGATTTACCAAGCACATACAGTCTAACTTATGATCCATATCTTATGTTCATTTGAAGAAAAAGCACAGCAATTGCATTCACAACTGTTGCAAAGGTTGTTGAGGCTGCCAACTGATGTTATAAAAGCAACAAATAGCACGAATGTTGAGGCTACCAATAGCATTTAAATTGCATTCACAACTAAATTGTTATACAACACCAGTCATATTTCCAAAAGTTGAATAGAAATGAAACAAAGCTTGAATATAACTTCTTAAAGTAGTGTCAACTAGTGACCCAAAAAAGATAGAATAATTAATCCAAATCTGGATATTTAGCAAAATACATGAACTCAAAATAGCATAATCATAACACAACTACATTCTTGAGGATGTTCTTTTGCATTATGGTGCTGGAGGGGCTGGACTTGTAACCGAAGAGGTAGTTGATAAAGATCCAATTTGGTTTCTCGTGTTTGCACTTAGTTGTTGTAGCCGGGAAGTAGTAATAACATTTCTGCCTTTAAACTTAATCCCAGAAGGTTTAAAATCAAGATCAATATTGACTGTACTAGTATCCTTCACAACCTTAGTCCCATTTGATTGCTCTTTTAACCCCAACAGTAAATTTTCTAGGAGCTGTTGCTGGAGGTGCATTTGGAATGCACCCATGCCAAATCTAGTATTGTTTCCCCTTCCTCTGCCACTGCTTGTATTAGTTACACTAGATTCTTGAGTTGCTTGACTTCCTTAGTTTTCTTGAGTTGCTTGAGTTGACTGTCTACTTGTAGACTCTCCAATTCCACCCTAAACAAAATTCCAATTATAACATTTATTTAAGTTAGCATTTGAAGTGAAAAGAAAGGTGAAAAACATTACAACTTACCCTTGATTGGAAGGAAGACTTGTTATGGCCTGCTTGATGACATTTTGAACATGTCATCTTCACTCCTTGCTTGGAGAGCTTGCCATACTTCTTTTTTTAAGGCTCATTCTTGGCCTTCCTTCTATTTTTTGGGGGTCTGCCTGGCATTGGCTTTGGTGCTAGAGGCTCAATTACCATGTTATTAGTGTCAGGACACATCTTCATGTTAGGGATTTGTTCAAGAAAGTATTGATATGCCTTGAGAAATGTCTCCTTTCTATGACAGTTATCCACATAATTATATGGTTCTTCTTCTTGTTGATAGATTGCATATATTGAATGTGCACAAGAGATCCCTCTTAACTGCCAGGATCTATAAGTGCATGAATGTGATGACCAAAATGTCATCTTTAAATTTAATAATTAATTTTATATTTTAAGACCTCAAAAAGCACTATTTATTATTTCTCGACTTGCGTGCACAGTCTGTAAAAAATTTCGAAAAGTTTTCAGGTAAAAAATGGATTAAAATATGAATTAGAGCTTTAAAACTCAACTAGTTGACTTTGGTCAACATTTTGAGCAAACGGACTTGGATCAGTATTTTGAAAGTTTTGGTAGGTCCGTATCGTGATTTGGGACTTGGGCGTATGCCGCAAATCAAATTCCGAGGTCCCAAGCCTGAGATATGGAATTTTGAAGAAAAATTAAAAGTTTAAGTTCAAATAGTGACCGGATATCGAATTATATGTAAACGACCCCAGAATAAAGTTTTGATGATTCCAACAGCTCCGTATGGTGATTTTGGACTTAGGAGCGTGATCGAAATTTTATTTGAAAGTCCGTAGTGAAATTAGGCTTGGAATGGCTAAAATAGGAATTTAAAGTTTGGAAGTTTGACCGAGGAGTTGACTTTTTGATATCGGGGTCGGAATCCAGTTCTGAAAATTTTTACAGCTCCGTTATATCATTTATGACTTGGGTGCAAAATTTGAGGTCAATCGGACTTGATTTGATAGGTTTCGACATCAAATGTAGAAGTTGGAAATTCTAAGTTTCATTAAGCTTGAATTGGAGCATGATTCGTGATTTTAGCATTATTTGATGTGATTTGAGGTTTCAAATAAGTTCGTATGATATTTTAGGACTTGTTGGTGTATTTGGTTGAGGTCCCGAGGGCCTCGGGTGAGTTTCAGATGGTTAACGGATCAAAAGTTGGACTTAAAACAGCTACTGCAATTTTTCTCTGCTGCTGGAAATTCTGGGCTACGATCGAGGCAGCCCAAGAAAGAGGTAGCCCAAGATCGAGGCCCAAGATAAGGCAGCCCAAGATCGAGGTAGCCCAAGATCGACGCACCCCAAGATCGGACTCCCCATGATCGGACTCCCATGATCGGACTCACTATGATCGGACTCCCCATGATCGAACTCCCCATGATCGGACTCCCCCATGATCGGACTCCCCATGATCGAGGTCCAAGATCATACTCCATGATCGAGGTCAGCCTAGACAGATCAGTAAGTTATAAAAACAGGGGGGGCTTCGTCCCATTCGCCATTTTTAACAACTTGGAGCTTGAGCAGAGGTGATTTTTGATATATTTTCAAGGAAAAACATTGGGGTAAGTGATTCTAACTCGGATTTTGTCAATATACACGAATATATCATTATTTTCACCATTTAATTAGTGTTTTGAGATAGAAATTTGGAAAAATTTTAGAAATCTCATAGAAACGAATTTTTGAGATTTCGGTGTCGATCTGGAGTCGGATTTGAGTAAAACTAGTATGGTTGGACTCGTAATTGAATGGGTTATCGGATTTTATAAGTTTCGTTGGATTCCGAGATGTGGGCCCCACAGGCAAAATTTGAGCTAATTTCAGATTTTATTGAAAAATATAATATTTTCTTATGAAATTGATTACTATAATTTTTATTGACTGTATCGAATTAATTATGACTAGATACGAGTCGGTCGGAGTCAAAAAATCGAGGAAAAAGCATAATACTTAGTTAAATTGGAGCAAGTCGAGATAAGTGACATGTCTAACCTTGTGGGGGGGAAATTTCCCCTATAATTGATATTGACGTGATTATTGAAATGTGTTGAAAGTCGTGTACACGAGGTGACGAGTGTGTACACGGGCTAAATGTGAAAGATTATACTTTTAAATTGTATAAATTATTGTTGCGCATTAATTAAATTATTTTATTTTGTTATATTCTTCATTATTGATTTAATGTTTATATTTTAAATTTGCTTGACCTTTTCCTGGTAAATATTATTAATATGAAGTATTTGACATTTTTAAACTTGATATTGAAGCAACGTATTAAAGATTTTGAAATATTATTTTCCTGAATTATTTACTCCTGAATATTTTTATAAGATTTTCGTACTCATTGTGATGGAGCAGTGAGCTCTTTATTGTGAAAAAATATTATTGTTGAATTATTTTGACATGAGCCGTGAGCTCTTTATTGTGGAAAAATATTGTTGTTGAATTATTTTGACATGAGCCGTGAGCTCTTTATTGTGGAAAAATATTGTTGTTGAATTATTTTGGCAAGTTAAATTATTAGAGCACCTGAGGTGCAAATTGTGATATATTGTGATATTGATACGCATGCGGTGGTATAAGGTTTGGGTATTAAAATGCATGTGGTGAGATAAGGGTGGCTTGATGCGCATGGCTAGTAGGGGGAACTACTAGAAGTCATGCGGTGTGATAAGGATGGTTAAAATGCGGGAAGCTATTTCGGAAAAAAATATTTTCTTTAAAAATAAATTATGAAGGCTCCCGCGGTGAGATAAGAAAATGAGATATTGTGAATTTATTTATGATTTGGGACTACGAGGCGGTACCTCGGGAGTGCCCTTGTTGATATTGATTTATGGCCGCATTTGCCTTTGATTATTGTTGTGATTTTCTTAAAGTTGAAAAGAATTTTGTTTTGTTTCCACGAGGTATTTATTTGCCATTATTTGATGTAATTAAATGTGACATACTACTTGATTTATTTCCATTGTCATTTTATCTTATAATATTGTTTAAACATTTTACCATGCCATTATTTATTCTCCAGTAAGGCCTGACCTGACCTCGTCACTACTCTACCGAGGTTAGGCTTGGCACTTACTAGGTACCGCTGTGGTGTACTCATACTACGCTTCTGCACATATTTTTGTGCAGATTCAGGTACATCTTATCAGACCACGCATCAGTAAACTAGTTGTACGAGGAAACTTCGAGGTATATCTGCCAGCGTCTGCAGACTCCGGAGTCCCCTTCTATCTTACTATGTTGTCTTCCTTATTTTCTTTAGACTCTTATGTATAGAGACATAGAGAATAAATTCTTAAAAGCTTGTGGCTTATTTCTACCCGGTTTTGGGAGTTAAAATTGTTTGAATTATAGTTTAATTATTTCAGATATTTATTATTATTTTGCATTGATAGGCTTACCTAGTCTTAGAGACTAGGTGCCATCACGACATCCTACAGAGGGAATTTGGGGTCGTGACAAGTTGGTATCAGAGCTCTAGGTTCATAGGTGTTATGAGTCACAAGCAGGTTTAGTAGAGTCTTGTGAATCGGTACGGAGACGTCTGCACTTATCTTCGGGAGGCTATGGAACTGTCAGGAAGATATTCACTTCTTTGATTCCTTATCGTGCGGCATTGATTTAGCTTGAAACATATATCTCATATTCCTTTGTATCCACTCGTGTATGACATTGCGCACTCGGTATCAGTTGTGCGTCGATGGTTCGTGGTGCCGCAGATGAACTGCGAGGGAGCCAGAGATGCTCAAACATTGCCTTAACGTGTGGTTCCGACTGAAGATGCGGGCGTATTGAAAGATCACCAAGTGAATCATGTGCGGGGTGCAACGGAAATTGGCGTCTGATTGATTTATACGAGCTGTGAAGGTTATTATTATGGATCATCGTACGTTGTGACCTATGACTTCACGCCGTCCACTATCAATGGGTGGATTGCGGGGTCATGTATTATATCAGTTTTGGGCCTGAAATGTATATATGTGATACTGAAAGGTTTCCTAAAATTTACACATATTTAAGGCCTGAGATTTTGTAGAGGATAAGGTTGGGACTTGCGGTATGTCCGCCTCCTTAATAATCCTATATTTCAATACCAAATGAGTTATAAAAACAACTCTAAATTTGTAGAAGGTCTACTCAGCGTGGACGTCACTGTTGCGAATTTTGGGGTGCTTCGGAGGAAGTACACTTGTTGACAAGAGTCTGGACTATATGGTTCGTGACAAGATTTGTCTGTATGGAGCTCTACTTTTGTGATTGCTGTGTATAAATAGGGGTAAGGGTTACCCCAAAGAAGAATCGAAGAGTATGTTAAGAAATGGGTCAGCTCAACAGTGTTGAGTCAGCATAACAAAAGAAGAAATTTGCCTTGGGAGAGATAATTCTCCACCGGTGTTCGTGGCAAGCCTATGAAGAGGGCAGACCAGCCAATGCAACACTACCCACTTGGCTCAGTTCTTAGAAAATCTTTTGAAAGAGTTTGTTTCTCGGACTCTTCATAATGCGTGGCGCATAGGGTTTGAACGGTTGCGTCAGGTCACCATTGACGGTGTCAGAATATGCCATCAAGTTCAATAAGTTAGCTCGTCATACTCCTACTTTGCTTTCTACAGCCAGAGGGCGAGTCCACAGACTCATTAAAGGACTCAATTATGATCGTAAAATTTTGTACGACTCGGGAGCTAAAAGTTGATACTTCATTTCTGCTAGTTGTACTAATTGCCAAGATATTAGAATGTATTCGAGGTGAGGAAAAAAGGAAACTAAGGAGACCAAGACGTCTCGAGGTTCGGATAATTGTAAGTGTCTGTAATTTCCACGAAGTTCTGAATGTGACTCTGCGGGTCTTCATGAGATAGACCCATATATTGCCCTGTGGACTGAATCAGTTGTACCATGTACTGTTTGAGTTCAAAGTGACCCGTGATCTCAGGCTTCACAATTGCCTGAGTCATATTAGCAAGATTGGGCCTTGAAACTTCTATCACCGGACGTCCTTCATTACATGCCAATTTCGTCTTCAACGTACCTACACATAAAATAAACTCAATTAAGCACAAATATAGTATAGTTTAGCATTAAAGCCCCAAAATGTAAGGTAAGTAATGCACTAAAAATATAAAATTATAGCCAAACATCAGAAATCACTCGGATAAATAGTCATTCGTGAAAGGGGATATCCTATAATTATAATAGATCAATATACAATCTGTATCAAGAAACTGTTTGATTCTTAATGGTAAAATACTTGCACGATAGTTATATCAAATACGAATTGTCTTTATACGAACCTCAAAAAAAAATTCACTAACTCTGAATCCGTCGGTCGAAATCGATACCCTTCTCCAAGATTATCTAACTCCATCATATTCATTGTTTCTTGAATATGAAGATGAAAAAAACGCAGCGGCCGAGACTAGAGAGTTTTGAGTGATAAAATAGGGCTATATATATGACTTAGGAGTTTAGATACTTTGTATTTATAGAACAAAAGGTTGATTATGATCAACGGCAATGAGTTCGATTTTAGGGAAGTACGTGAAGCCCAAGTATATTCAACAAATTTTACCTGAAATCCCTGCCTTTGTAGGAAACCAAACGTGTAACAATTTAGGAAACTTTCTTCGAACGGTCGAAATTGTTCGTTGTAAAATAATTAAAAAAAGGAACTGTTAATATATGGAAACATGGGAGTCAAATAATAAAAACAATGTACACTATTTATTCATTTAGCATGTAGTAATCTTTCAAAGAAACAAAAGAGTTAAAAGAATTTCCAAATTAATATATTTTTGTCAATCTTACCGTGAAATATATGTTATTTTTGTGTATGACATTATCCCTGGTTTTTTATTTTTTTTTATAGAATTTAAAGTTTATATTCATTTTAAAAGGTAATAAAAATAGTTAATATATAGAAATTGTTCATAGTAAATAAAAATAAAATAAATTGGTAATATGTGGAAACTTAGCATATTCTTTCGTAAGGCAACAAATAATTATTAAACAGCCAAGCCAAAACAGAGTTACGTTAGGGAGAATCCCTGTTGATCTCTAAATGAGAAGCATTAAAACAAAATATAGAAGTTAAACTTGAAAGATAGAAATCCCAAGTTACACTAGTTGCATACGATAAAGCTATACGAGCAAGAGAGAGAGCCGCTTTATTAGCATATCTCACCTAGTCCATGGAAGGACAAATCATTGAATTAATTCCTCAAAGGCAAACAATCCCCAATAATAGAACCAATAATTTGTCTTAATTCGTTTATCATGAGCAATCTTTTTTCTTTAACTAAAAGAAGAAGAAAAAAGGAATGTTAAAGCTTCCAAATATAAGTTATTTCTACGTGTGACATTATCTTTGGCTTTTTCTGAAAATAGATTTTGATGGTTTTATTTAATTTTAAAGGCATATACTATAATAATATTCGTTCTTTAATATAACAATAACAATAACCCAGTATAATCCCACTAATGGGATCTGAAGAGGGTAGTGTGTACGCAGACTTTACCTTTACCCCGGGGTAAAGAGTTATTTCCGATAGACCCTCGGCTCCTTCTCTCCAAGAACTCTCCACCTTGCTCTTGGGGTGATTCGAACTCACAACCTCTTGGTTGGAAGTGGAGGGTGCTCACCACTAGAGCAACCCACTCTTGTCTCGTTCTTTAATATAGCAAATGTTAAATTTTTTATGGAAAATAAAGATATAAAAGACTTCGTTGTTTCTATTAGATATACATGTATATAATTCTGAGTATATTTTCACTTTTTTTATTATTGAAACTGATCCGTCAATAAAAACAAGAAGATTGAACGATCTTAATAGAATTCATTGCTTCTTTTACTTTTAGCTAAATCTGTTAGCACCATACTGACGAGGCATGGACGGTGTTGGAGAGAAAATGATCACAAAAGCCACATCTGGAAACACCAATTATATATAGCTTCATTTCTATTCACTTTCTCCCCTCAAACTCTCAATCCAAGAAGTTGAAATCTTTCATAATACATTATATTATATGGCATTTAGGATAATCAACTTTCCAATCCCTATACATGTATAAATGCAAGCTGACAGTTTCCTGAAGAAGCGTGTGGTAATCAGCTACAAAGCTCTCATATTTTTTAGCAACTCTTGATACCATGAACCATGAACACTGGCTGACACAGTCGCCACAACCAACAGATTTTCCATGGTATCAACCAGCTTTCCTGTGAGTAGAGTGGCACCGACACGTTTCAGGGTGTTCTCCGCCAATCGCCTACCCTCAGCTCCACTTCCTCCAAGTATAATTGCTCTAGCTGCCAAGAAAACAGTGCGGGAAACTCGAGTGAAAATGGCATCCCCTGCTCGCAAGCTCTTCGCCAACACGTTCACCATGATCTCCTTCCTTGCTTGGCGCTTCTCTGGCTCATCACCTTCTAGGCAAAGGTCCATTGTCTCAACAACTTCAGTTATACCAGCATCCTCCACATTATCCAGAAGTTCAAACAGCCTTTTAACAGATTTAGCTACTATATCTTCCATGTCTGAGGGGCTGGTAACCAGACATTCAGCAAGAAGAGTCTGCCGCAAAACCAATATGCTGCAAAAACGAAAAAACCAATCAGCAGAGGATATAATAAGCAAAGAGGCCATATCCCGTCCTTTTTCCTATGTTGGGAGATACCCAAAGGGCAACATCACAAGGCAAAACCTCAAAGGGTTTCAACAAACCGAACCTTCCAGTTGAAAGCACAGAGTCATGGATAGCAAGTGAATTGACACTAGCAACAAGATTAAAGATGGAAAATTGCAATTCACCACTTTCTAACTCTAAAGCAGATATACTACTCACAATGGACCTCTTGAGGAATTGAAGATTGACCAGCATATTCTATTAAGACTTCCCTCATCATATGTTAAAGTCTACATCTCACCCAGTTGAAAGTATCCACAATTTCGTGACAATATATATACTAGCCTAACGCACAGCTGCAACACATAAGAATAATGCATACTGCTTTAGATTTGTAGCTACCTACAAAGTGTCACGTCTCACCTCCCAAGTACAATTTATGGAAGTCGCTAGGCGAAATTCATCCTTTTCCCTAAAATGTCCAAAATTAGAATTAAATTTTACATTTATAGCTAATAGGAACCCTTGTGAATTACCAAAGACAGTTTCCTTTGACCAAAAATAGGATCTAAACCAACAAAATATTGAAGAGAGCATTTTTGCTTTAGGATGAGACCAACAGGCAACAGCTCTTCTGAAATGCAACTTACGAGTCATTAACACAACCCCACAATGAGGAGAATGAAGAAATTAAATTTCTTGTCAGAAAAGAGGAGCATCATAAATATTAAAATGTGTATTGTACATAATCAAAAATATCCAGGAGAAAGGAGCTATAAGAAAGGAAAGAAAAGTAAGAGCACCTAGTACAGATTACAATGATTTTCTGGAGGAAAGCTTGGACAGCTCTCAATCTGGAGAAATTCAATTTCAAAGTCTCTGGTAGTGTTTCCACAGTCAACCCCTCAATCTCACAGACAAGTTGCAACAAACCGAGCCTTAAGAACAGATCAACCTTCTCTCCCTTGCATTCTGGTTGTTCGACTGCTGAAACACAAGGTTTCCACATGTGATAAAAAAAACTCAGTAATGCTTATGTTGTGGTTAGGTACTTTTACATAAACACAGATAGAGATCGAGAAAATGAAAAAGTATCAAAGTTACTAACCATTGGTGTTCAGGTTTGGAGGATCTTCTGATATCCTTAGAGAGCTACCTCCAGCTCGAAGTGTGATTGGAGCTTTCTCCAAAGAATGTGCCCCACTGCTCAACCTCAGAGCTGACAATGAATTCAGGTGGTCATCCCACTCTTGCTCAGCCACTAACATGACAGCAGAGAGCCATTGCTTCACCAACGGTAGAGAGATAGGAGCCTCAACAGGAGGACCATAACGGTTGGAGAAAGCACTTCTAAGATATTCAATACCAGTGGGTCCCTTGATGAAAGGTTCTAACATTTTGATGCGTGCTTTGCTTAATTCACCTTTGAGTTTCTGAACGAATATGTTAGGAATCATCAAATCAAAATACTCACATAAGGACAAGTTACAGCACAGAGAAGGCCAATATAATGATTTCTCTTTCTTCTTATTTCCTGGTTGAAAGTCAAATACCAGGATTCATTTAAGACAATTAAGCTCAATTTTCGACTTGCATTTATTCAAGGAGGCTCAGTCAAAACAAGTTATGCCACATTGTTTTTGAGAAGGAAAAAAAGAATGTGGCATAACTTGTCTTGACTGAGCCACATTAAGAGCACTTAATAATGTGCTACAAGAGGCAAACTGTGTCGAGAACTGGCATAAAATTGGTGTTAAGCAATAGATAGGAATTAAATAGTTTGCCATCTGACCTATTTTAAATACCTTGGGTCAGTTATAATAGGGAATGGAGAGATCGACGAGGATGTTACCCATCGTATTGGGGCGGAATGGATGAAATGGAGGCTCGCTTCAGGTGTTTTGTGTGATAAGAATGTGCCACCTAAATTTAAAGGTAAGTTTTATAGAGCAGTGGTCAGACCCACTATGTTATATGGGCTGAGTGTTGGCCAGTCAAGAATTCCAATGTCCAAAAGATGAAGGTGGCTAAAATGAGGATATTGAGATGGATGTGCGGGCATACCAGGCTGGATAGAATTAGAAATGAAGTTATTCGGGATAAGGTGGGTGTGGCCTCTATGGAGGACAAAATGCGGGAGGCGAGACTTAGATGGTTCGGACATGTGGAGGAGAGACGCAAATGCATCAATGAGGAGGTGTGAGAGGTTGGCCCTGGAGGGCCTAAGAAGAGGTAGAGGTAGGCCGAAAAAGTATTGGGGAGAGGTGATTAGGCAAGATATGGCGTTGCTCCAGCTCACTGAGGACATGACCCGGGATAGAAAGGTGTGGAGGTTGAGAATAAAGGTAAAGGGTTAGAATAGGTCGTCTAGCGTTGTCCTTGTATGTAACAGTAGCTTTAGTACATGAGTTTGCGTTAGTTATGTATTTTCGTATTTCTTGATTTATGTGATTACTTGTCGTTGCTTTCGTTTCGGCCTTCAGATTACAATACTCAGTTTTAGTTTTGTATTTTTTGTATTTTTTCTTCGGTTTTAGAATTGGTGTGATTGCTGCTGCCCTTCCTTTTATCTTTCCTAAGCCGAGGGTCTTTCGGAAACAGCCTCTCTGCCTTCTTGAAGGTAGGGGTAAGGTCTGCGTACATACTACCCTCCCAAGACCCCACTTGTGAGATTACACTGGGTTTATTGTTGTTGTTGTTGTTTCCATCTGACCTATTTGGTTTAGCATTGAAATTCAAAACTTTCAACAAGTAATGAAATGTGGAGGGCTTAAGAATCGAAAGATGTTTACATTCTTTTGTTCCTTCTCTTTCTATATACTCAGAAAGTTTCTCTCTCCAAACTACATCTAACAGTCTCTTCCTTTACTTTTTCTTTTACATCCAAAAAGAATTCAGACCAGAGAAAATAGTAATTATTTAATACTCACCTTAATCTGCTTTAGAACAAATTGCAAACCCTTGATAACCAAAGCAGCAAACAAAGAAGTGGTGTTTTCTCCACCCTGATTACTTTCACCTAGCTCTTTCAGGAATTTCTGGTGATTACTCTTCAATTCATCTTCATACGATGGTGCTGAGAGTTTCCGCAAAGTAACCAATGCAAATTCCAAAATCCTTCCAAAATAATCCATGTCCAATGTGCCTGAGTTTAGAACCTGATAATATGAGAAAATAAGAAACAAAAGCAAGTCAGACAGTAAGCAACATTAACAAACTGCTATCGTGGGCAGCTATCTAATTGGACCAGCAAATTTAGTACCTGTGATAGGATATCAATATCAATGGTTTCGACTATTTCCGGTCTCCAACTCGGAGGAGACATCTCACATAGTTCATCTTGTATTTCCTTAATAAGCTTGAGAACCCAACTGTAATCAGGGTTATCCTGATTCAAGGATTGCATAACACCATCCCAGAAAGCCTTTTCCATTGTCTCTTTCACTCTAGCCTATAAACACAGAGCAAGATAATGTAGGTAATTTCTCAGTTTATATCAAAAAGCTTAACAAGCCTAGGTAACTACATAATAGAGATGAAACAACTATCCATTAAGTAAAGGCAAGCTATTTACCTTAACACTCTCTTGGTCTTCACTAATGATCTCCAAGCCACAACCCTTGTGGACAATTTCATTCACAAGCACTTCATTCTCTGTAGCAAGTAATGAACCGGTAGATATGCTTTTATGAAGGGTTCCAGAACCACGATTGTCGCACAAATATGAATGATCCTCCACAGACACGGGGCAAGAAATGCCTTGTGTACCATTACACCTTTCATTTACATCGAACTCCCCTGAATTCTTGATATCAGAGTTGTCGAATGAACCAGCTAAACTAGGAGAAGCAGTCTCCATGGAGTCAATAAACCTAGACCGCAGCTCAGAAAGAGCATGTTCCAGACGTTCAAGCCCATCATTACCACCCAGCAGCTGAACCTTTGCCCAAATAAGTTTCTGATTCTCAATCACCTGTAACAGTAAGTTAGCTTCATAGAATTGAGCCAATCGACATGTAGTATCCATCCCCAATTCAGTGTTCCATTTTCACCAGAAAATCAATAAAACGAAATTTTGAAAATATTAACATTCTGTTATAGAGAATGCTTATAATAAAGATAATAATTTAATATAGACAAGTGGGAAGAATGAGAGGCCAGAACTTGAAATTTATTTTTCCTGAGACTGAATCTGAAAACCTAAAAGGCAGCTGTGAAGTAACTTGAAACAAGACTGTTTGCGTTATATAACAAACAGAATGTCACAAACTGCCAATACGAAGAAGAAATCTCAACTTTTAGGAAAGTGGACATTATTGGGACGACAAAAATGAAAAGATGGACATTCAGTATTGGAACAAGGGAATAAGAGTCATCAAAGGTGAATTTCCAGAACAAATCATGTCTGCAACGCTCACCTGCCTCTGGAAAGAACTGAATTCAACTGTGAGATCATTGTAATCTCCCATAACCTGCTTGCAAGTCTGCATCAAGGAGAGCTCCAGTTGACAAGCAGTTTTTATCAAATCCTCCTCTAACAACTTGACATCCTTAACTTTCCACATCACAAAGTGAAACAGATAAGAGCACCATGCTTTATCAAAAGCTTTTAGCTGAGAATTAAAAGCCAGCCTTGCTGGGCTTTCTTCTCCTGTAGACTCAATGGGACCTCCTATAATAATTTTAAGCAGCACTTCAAACTCTTTAACAAAGGTTCCAGCAGATTCAGCAAGAGCAACTTCAGACTGCCCCTTTTCAGTGAAAACTAAATCTGGATGTCCCAGAATCATATATGCACAGAGAACTACTCTGGCTGGGTACCTTGATAACTTGACTGGAGTAGCCACTTTCCCTTTAGATGGGCCTGAGGAAGCAACACGATTAAGAAGATGATCAATATTTTCAAAACAAAGTACATCTCTGGAACCGAGAAGCTCATGTTTGATACTAATGCGGCACTCCAGTCGATCGAGTAACCCTTTTGCCTTTTGGATGGTCGCATTTGACCCCATTTTCACTGCAAGTTGCTCAAAAGGCACTCCTTCAACAGATTTTCTGTTAACTTTTAGGGTCATATATGCTTTAGCCAATGAAAAAGTTGTTCGTCTTAGTTGGATGAACTGCCTCCAGCACCTGGAAATCATAATAATTATTGAGGTACTGCATATAAGGCTACAATCTATGTTGCTCCGACTCTCCAAAATACCGATGAGTGTGTGTCGGATCCTCCAAAAGTAGTGCATTTTTAGAGGATCCGACACGGGTGCGGCAGCTGTTTTGAAGAGTCCGTGCAACATAGGCTACAATGAGGAATGCAAGAGAACAACCACAATGCATGACCCATGCTATTGAGGAAGCCAATAAATAACAAGTTATATGTACATTATAAGATAGACTATTGAGTTCCTCTTTACATACAAGAACGTCCAAGTATGAAAAGCGGAAAAGGTGACACCACCTCACAGCGTTAGCACATCAAAACAGAGGGAACAAACACAAAGATTGCAATGTATTCCTTTTGTCTTTTCTTTTTTTAATTAAGATTGTGACGTATATTTCTTTTATTAAAAATAAAAAGAATATGTATTTCTCAAAGAAAAAGAGCAGCAATGATTGCTTTGTATTTTAACCACCAAGCAATATTCTGAAATCGTGGGATATGCTTCGGAGTTTATTGTTTCTTGGAAGAGGATGTAATTAAGGGCAAGCTGTTCTTGCCATTTGCTTTATCCTTAATGCATGGTACAGAATTCAGTACAAGAACAGGTTGATTACGCCATCCCTCCCATAATTTGTAGAACCAACTACATATTTGAGTAAACTGTAAGATATCTTTAAGATGCAAACTTACCTCAAAGCCACAGCCTAACTCCTCAGAACCACAAGAGAGAGATAGAGTGCTAATAAAAGAATGGTCGTAGCGTAATATGACAATATATGCCATGTAAGAATTATGACTATCCCTTCTATTTTACACGGTAGTACTTTAACTATTCCACTGGATCCCTACTATCTCCCACCAGCACGTATACAAAGTAAATCTGCCCATCAAAACTTAGACATATGGGAAAAAATCACCTAGAATTTTTTCTCTGTTGAGATTTAAACCCTGGTCACCCATGGGTTTCACCCACTTCATTGACTGCTAGGTCACACACTCGTGTGCACGAATTATGAACTTTCTCAAGAGCTTATTTGAAATGACATCGAAGTTCAGTATAACATACACTCCCATTTCACATTATGGAAGCCTAATAAACTTAGATACCATTGCTATTGCCTAATTGAACCTAGCATGTTGCAGCAATAAAAGTTCTTGAAATGGCCCTTCCAACCTACTTTTAAACATATTTGCTGAAGGAAGGGATGGAATAGTCTGGAACTCGACTTTCCATTCAGTTTGCTGATTTCCTTCCTTGGTTAATTAAGGGCAAATGACAAATACCTACTTTTAGTTTACAATTGATATCAACATGGGTGATCTACAAGAAGAAACATAAATAACAATGCATGCAAACATAAAGAAAGTATCTCAGAGCTCCAAATTTACCTTGCTAGCTTAATAGACAAAAACTCCCCCCACGCAATTATGTCTGAACAGGCGCGACGTGAACTTAGTAGACTTCTCCTCTGCTTCAAATATTCTGCTCTAAGCCTCTTAGCCTAGCGATTACAACAATATTAGACATTGGTAAAGCAATGATAGCTTGCACTTTCTTCATGTGAGAAAAAATTTAAAATCCAATAAGAACGGACGCCAAATCTATTGGGTTGTGAACATGTTTGTCAGTAACACCAGTCAGACAACACAGGCACATGTCTCATGCTAACCCAGTGTTGTCTTACCTTTTTAATGCATTAATTGAACGTGGACACATCTGTCACTCTACTAGACCCCAAGAGGATACTACTTTCATGTATGATGTTTATGTGAAGAATAGGTTTAGGTATATAGAAGGAACTTTATGAAAGGGTAAAAATTGGTTTAGTAGTAAAGAACTAATGAAAAACAGACTCTATGATTACCATTATCAGACCAAGCCTTAGCTTCGGAAACAAAGATAGGTACATTAATAGATTTAGACAATTGGTGTAGAATTAAATGCTTAGCATGTCAAACTCGTCAAATGCTCTTTTTAATTTTTAATCTGATTTCAAAACAACCCTTATACCCAAAACAATGTTCAACGACTTGAGCTCTATTACTTGTGATGTTAGAACAAATGCAAAAGCAGGAGTGCTGCTCTGAGTTTTTGTATATCTTCTGAAAATTCCCTCTGTAGGTTTTTTCCCCTTTATTTGGCCTCCTATTCATGTTGAGTCCCTTATATCTTCAAACTTGCACTCCTGAATCCATGTCTTTGTATGTGCTACAGAGCCTACTACCTAATTAATGTGACAAAACACGTAGTAATCTTGCACAATCCTTTAGATTACTACATACCTTTTGGAGACGATCCTCCAGCTGATCCTTTAGTCTTATCCTCTCAATCCCCCGTTGACTAAATACAGAGTTTGCTATCTGCTTAACTTGTAATACTCTTGCACGTGCCTTTGATCTCTCTGCTTCCAGCAATCCCAGCCGCTTCTTTTCAGCAGCAGCTCGCTTCTGATAAATAGCAGCCCGGACACACTCCCTGTATTTGCTCTCTTGCATTACCCTCCTCATTAACAACTGTGAAATCCTTTCCTTTTTTGCAGCCTTCCGTTGCCCACAAGCTTTAAGAAGAAGACTCCGATTCAATTCTGCCCGCTGAACTCGTGACTCAACCTTATTTCCCAGCTCATCACGTTCTTTCTCAAAACGCATTTCCACAGCATTTTTAGCCGCTTGTCTAAGCTCATCTAATCTTGCGAGGCGCTTCTGAACTTTTGCAAGGATGCTTAACCTGCTTGAATAACAATTAACAAGTACAAAGCCATTAACATCCATAAGTTTCTCAATATTTGACAGGTGTAGAAAGTTGCATGTACAGTTATTAGACTGAGGCAACCAGTAAAACAATAGGTTGGGCTTCAACTTGTCATCAAGGAAGCCCACCCCTTACCCAAAGGTTAATTGCACTTATTGTAGTCCTCACATTCTTCCATGTTCGGCCTTTTAACCTCATCCTTTATTCTCTTCTACACAAAAGTCCACTATGTCACGTGATTTACATTTAGTACAATTAGAGACTGCTAATTTTAACTCCAAATTATCCAAATGTAGTTAAAAGATAACCAATTAATAGATCCGTTCAGAGCACCAGCCTTTCCTCACCCTTCAACCCAATGATTGAGCCAATAGCCACCACGTTAACTCGCAGTTGCTGCTCCTCCTCTTTTATCCTCCTTGGACCTCTTCTCAATATGCCCCAACCTCAGACTTGCATCATGACTATATCCCTAAAACTAGCACACGAAATATTCATTTTTTTCTCAAAGTAAAATATTTTTTGGAACAAGCATCAAAAGGATGGAAACCACCCCTAAACATTGAAGCATGTAATGACCAAACTCAAACATCAAACACCGCATAAGAGAAGTGTAGAGAACTGTGCAGTTCAGCTTGGATGAATGGCATAATCTTGAGTGCTTGAGAAGCTTTGATCATAAGTATCTAGCTGGGAGAAAAGGGAAAAACATATTTCCTTTCACTCTGCTTTCTATTTTCCCCTTTTAATTCAGTTTTAATGTATTTTGTTTATTCTTTTTTTCAAATGTCAATCAATTTCCATATATTTCAGTTTTGAAATTACAAGCTGAATCCAAAAGAATTTTTTGCATTATGTTTTTTAATCAACGGAAAAATGGAAAACTAAGAATGTAAAACAGGAAAAAGCCAAATTCTCTTCCCAAAAATGAAAAGATGTCTAAAGTCGAAAGCTCAAGAATGATGAAGTTATAAAGATTAGAAATGAGATAAACTCACTACACCCCTTCCCAATTGAAAAATCAAAAAGAACCACAGGCCATATGTGCAACATTGAAGGCTTAATTTCTCCGATCATCATAGCTCAACTCTTAACAACATGACAAAAGTAAAACACTCGTTTAGCAATCAAAAAGGAGAATACGAGATGAAGACAATTGACATAAAGAGCCCGAACAATTTACCTCTTCTTTTCAGCAGCAAGAAGCTTCGCTTCTAGTTGCTTTCTGAGCTCTCCATCCTGCGAAAATGAGCATGTCGATGACCTCAATTTTGGCCGTGCCTTGCTCGCCAATAACTCATAAAATTGCTGCATTTTATTAAAAATTTGGTCAACGACTCAATAAAAAGGAACCACATCAAGCATAATAATATTTTGATAAAGTTCCTAGATTTTTGTCGCTCGGATCCTCCAAAAATGCCGCTGCACTCATGTTAGACCTCCAAGAATGCGTTGCTTTTGAAGGATCTGACACACACCCGATAGCAGTATTGGAGGATCCGTCAACTTAGCCTAGTTTAGCATTCATTTATACTCTATACCATCAAAGCAGCTTGACTTGGGTGAACTGAGTTAACTCATTTCAAGTTAAAAATTGTCGTAGCATAAAACTCAACAAGTTTTGACTAAACTTGATTGCTCACCAAGTTAAAGCGAGTACTTAGCTGAATCAAGTAAGTGAAAATCACACTATTTCAAATATTACATCAGACTAGACCTTTAAGGCTCAAATTTTTCGTAGCAGTATCATTCTATATCTTGTATTGTTCAAGAACTAGGCAAGTTAGCAACTTTCTAAAGTTCCGTTTATTCATAAGGATGAACTGGCACTATTCTTCCCTAATAGAATGCCGCCAAATCACAAACTTATTAAATTTTCACTTTCCACTACAAAACTTGTAAAAATCCTTCCGTTTTTGGAACATTCCAAATTTTGATACCAATCCATTAATAATATAGTCAAGAATGCAAATTCAATTTTTCAACAATTTCTATAATAATTTTGTTTCTGCTACCACTAATATAAATAGAAAATGTTAACATCTAAATTTCCTATCCTAGCAAACAGGATCACATATTTGCAATAATTGTGTAAACGTACAAGAAAATATAATATAATTAAGGGGTTTTGGCATGGTATAACAACATACCCATATAATTGGCAGAAAATAGCCCTAGTTATAGATATTGGCATCAAATAGCCAATAAATGTATATCACAATAATAATATGCATACCACAACTTTTGTTTTCTTCTTTGTCTATATCAACATGTATATTAAAATTTTATTTTCGTTCTTTGTATATAAATAATATTATTCTTTGTATATCAATAATATAAAATTATATATATAGTTATTGCTGCATTTATATCAATGTATATCACAATAAAAATATTGTATTATTTGTATATCACAGTGTATAGCACATCAGACGTGTGTATACCAAAATAGATGTCATAAGTTTATTTTTCTTCTTTGTGTATATCAAAAATTAATTTTCTTTGTATACCAAAATATTATTTACTCCCGCAATTATATTTATTATTTTTATATTTTAGAATTTGCTTAAACATGCTATATCAAAAAAACAATTCCTTTTTTGATCAATAATTAATAATTATATTATTTGTATATCACAGTGTATAACATAATAATAATGTGTATATCAAAAATATTTATTAAAATTTTATTTTCCTTCTTTGTATAATACATTTCAGATTGAAAACTCAAGTTCAAGACGACTCCACATGTGTATCCCCTATTGTAAGCCGTGTATATCTCTATGTACATCAGTGATATCTTATGTATATTATGTGTGTCTGTGTATATCCATGAAAATTTGTGTTATATATATGATATACAATGTGATATACACGGGCGTCCATAAATAAATTGTGTTGTATACACAATATACAAAGTGATATACACATACGTCCTTAAAAACTTGTGCGTGATATACACTGATGTACACGATATACAACGTGATAAACACATGTCGCAGTTGGATTTTTAGGTCTGATTTTTTAGGTCTAAATCACTTCTAATCTTGCTCAAATTTTGTATATAGCCTTGTTTAGGCATTTTCAATCAATTTCAATCACACCCCCTCATTCAATCCAAACAAAAAAAGGAAGAGAGAAGAAAAACGAAATTGAAATATATTTTTTCTCTCTTAGTTTTTGTTAATCTTGCTCAAATTTTGTATATAGCCTCGTTTAGTTATTTTCAACTAATTTCAATCACACTCACTCATTCAATCCAACCAAAAAAAGAAGAGAGAAGAAAAACAAAGTTAAAATATATTTTTTCTCTCTTAGTTTTTGCTTCTTATTTTCTCTGATGTGAGATCAACCTTAACTTTTCATAGCACTGATTTTTTTTGCATAATTTACAAGAATTTTTGCTAAACTATGAGGGAAAAGAGAAGAGATAGAACAAGAAATACAAGGAGAGAAAAGGGGTAGGAAGCCAAAGTAAGCGTGTAGTTTTTTTGGGGAGAATAAAAAAAAAGAGTAGTTTTTTTTAAGATTTGGCTATATAATAACAATTGTTTAGAGCTATTTTGCCAAACCTAATATAAGCTAAAAAATTGTCAATTCCTAATATGTGTTGTTACAGGATGCCAATTTTTCTATAATTAATTACCTGCCGACGTAATTCGGCATCCTTAAGCTTAGCTTCGATATCTTGGGCGGTAATAATGGAAGGGCTTTTGGTTACCAGAAATCGTCGGCGAAGGCGTCTAGGGAGAAACGACGTCGCATTATTCACCGGAATGTTCAAAGCCATTCCGGCGACACGATCGGAATCTGGAGTCGCTGGCTCTATTCTCATCTCCATGTGCAGGCGATGATTGAACGACGATCGATGAAATCAACCGGCGAAAGTGTCCACGTTGAGGAGATGAGAATGGAATTGGCCCGAGCTGCAATTGATTCAATTGTTTCTACAAATATTTTTGGGTAAACCCAAAACTTCGAAAACTTTATGCACGTGCTATCCACGTGAGGTAATAGAAATACTACTACTAGTATATACTTAAAATCGATTTAGCTTATGGTGCTTGCATGAAACCACGTCCAGTTATCATAATTAAAATGATAAATTATGAGAAAATATATTTTAGATATTAATTTATCTTGATTAAGAGATTTAATTCAAAATTGCATGTCATATATTAATTTTTTCATTTAGAAAAAAGAAAAAATAAGGGTAGGAAAAGGAAAAATGGTGGAGGACATTACAGGATGAGTAATCAAATCCTTGCCAATAAGGTGAAAAATTCAGGTAACTAACCAATCGAGCTACTAATATTTTCATGTTGTTGATTGGTCTAGTTTAAGTACCATGTGTATAAAGGTTAAAAATAATACTAATATTCTACTAACATGTAATTCTGAGGATGATTTTCTATAAAAAAAAAAACTCACGTTAAATAGACATAATTAATTGTGCAATTATGATGTGTTTCTTCCCCGAATGCGAATCTATATCTATCTATGTCTATCTATCTATCTATATATATATATACACACTATGTTAAAAGCACGAAGCCCTTAGCGAAATATCGTTTGCGTTTTTTATCCTTTAAAAATAGATTTCACAACGGATAAAATCGTAATTTAAATTAACTTCTTAATATTTACGATTTTCAAATCCACTTCAATTAATACTTAGCCTGATATTTAGGACTACAATGTATAATAAATTCTTTAGTTAAGATTAAAGAATCCTTTAATTATTACAAATCCTTTAAAGCTTCAAATGTACACGAAGTTAGAAAGCCACAAAACCTTGACATCATTGATAGCAAGTAATACTACAAAAGTGTACTTGTTTAATTATTATTATTATTATCATCATCATCATCAATATCGATTATTCGTTTAAGAGCATACCCCGAAAATTAGACATGAAATAACAATACATGAAGCTATCCGATTGCTCATTCAAAATATTATTGATGAAGTAATTTCAATACCACTACCATTGCTTGCCAAAACTCATGATGTTCCTATAATAGCTGGATTGTGGGATTTTCTAACTTTTTCTTTTGCAGGTTCATCACTCCAAGCAGAACTATTGGCATTAAAACATGGCCTTTAAGTAACAAATAATTTATGTCTCCTGTTATTGGAAATAGAAACAGATTCAACAGAAGCAGTACTCAAGCTTCTAAGTGATGATAATAGCATACTGACTTGCCTCACCAATGAATGCAGACTATTAATGCTCCAGGCAAAACACCCCATGGTCAGGCATAACTTCCAGGAAGGCAATGAAGTAGCACATTTACTAGCTAAGGAAGCTTCAAAAAGGTCCAAGATAAACAAGCCTATGTTTTGTGCATGTCCGCGTACTTTTGTTGAATCAAATGCTGCAAAAGAATTCGTGAAGGACTACCTCTTTGTGTTAAGCATCTATCAGATGCTACTTGTAATATGCTACCTAGTCTAGGAAACTTAAATATCCTAAGTGACACAACTATGTTGGAAAATTTTCCACCTTAGTATATATATAAGATATATCTCGTTTTCTCAACAAAAAAAAAAGTAATTTCACAATTGACATGTAGCATTATATTCAATGCGCGTGCTCAAAAATTACGAAAATTATAAAAGTACACTTACTTGCCAATTTTCTCCAAAACAATGAGTCAAGAATATTCAAAGCATGCATGATAGTACAAAAGAACAATCAAATTATATATTTACTGCATGCAAATTTAAACAAAAAAAATATTAGAAGTTAGAATATGTTATGAACCAAATATATGAATAAAATATATGGCTACATGATTGATTGCGCCAACACGAGAATAAAAATTGATATACCTAAAATGCATTATGAATTTGAAAGAAATCAGGATGATCTCAATTCTAATCGACAAAAGATATAGTATATAAATATGACTTGAATCCCAGAATCTTTACTTACTAAATTTTCTGATTATCTTCTTTTTCGGCACAATATTTTTCCAGTGTGTTTTACGACCATTGAGTGGTTCGAAGTTCACCCGCGTTTTTGGTACCAATACACTAGTGAGTTGAATCGTTTTATCCTGGGAGGATAATATTCCAGCACCTCGGGTACTTGAGGGGAATAATTTCCTTAAGGACACACTGTACATTCAGTGGGCTCGATTTATTCTGATATTGTTTTTCAAATTTTATTTTGTCAAACTGGTTCTACTAACCTTCTATTTCTGTTTCTATTTCAGAAAGTTTAATATTTTTATTGTTTATTACAACAATACAGATTGAATAACAATCTTAAGAAAATTAATTTATTGTATTCTGTTTGTGGAGATTAAAACTTGTGTGGTTTTCTACTCCTTCTGAATTTTACTATTCTGATTTGAAGATATAAAAACTTCATCAGAGTATTGAAATTCAGAAACGATTTGAAAAAACATAAAAACTTCATCGTTTTCTATAAAACAGTATATAAAAACTTTGATTTTTTATTTATTAAATGTACTGTTTATTGTAAATTACAATATTGTTTATTGTTATGTTTTCTGCCATTAATTGAACTCTTCTATTATTGACAGTGAGAAATAGCAATTGATAACGGAAATCCTTCTGTGACTGTTGCGACAACGACGATAGCCTCGTCAAGCCGAACTGTTGTTCCACCGCCCGAGAAACCGGGGGAATTTTCTGGAGCCAACTTCAAAGGATGGCAGCAAAGGGTATTCTTTTGGCTTACCACACTTGGTATACAGAAATTCACTAGTGAAGACCCTCCAGTGCCTACTTCGGACATGCCGGACAACGAAAAATTCATGCTTGTTGAGGCGTAGAAACATGCAGATTTTCTTTGCAAAGGCAATATCTTAAGCGCTTTAGAGGATGACTTGTACAATGTATACAGTGTGATGAATACTTTGAAAGAATTATGGGACGCACTTAAGAAGAAGTACAAGACTGAAGATGCATGCTTGAAGAAGTTCATGGTTGCCAAGTTTCTAAATTATAAAATGATAGACAGCAAAACTGTTGGAACCCAAGTTTAGGAGCTTCAACTTATTTTTCATGATCTTATTGTTGAAGGTATGGTTGTGAATGAAGCATTTCAAGTGGCTGCAATGATTGAAAAATTGCTTCCTTCGTGGAGAGATTTCAAGAACTATCTTAAGCAGAAGCGCAAAGAAATGAAGTTAAAAGATCTTGTGATTCGTCTCAAGATTGAGGAAGAAAACAAAGCAGCCGAGAAGAAGTCTCGTAGAAATTCAACGATCATGAGAGCTAATATCGTTGAGGAGACTACTCCAAAAAGTAAGAAGAGGAAGAGGTCTTCTGGACAGATGAAGGAGAAGAACAAAAAGAAATTCAAGGGCAACTGCTACAATTGTGAAAAAGTTGGTCACAAAGCCCCTAATTGTCGTCTCCCGAAAAAGGATAAGAAGAAGGGACAGGCCAACATAGTAGAGAAGAATGATGACATTGATGATCTGTGTGCAATGCTTTCGGAATGCAACCTAGTTGGAAATCCGAAAGAGTGGTGGATTGACTCTGGAGCCACTCGATATGTTTGTGCTGTCAAAGAAGCATTTACAACTTACTCTACTGCTGGTCCCGAAGAAGAGCTTTTCATGGAAAATACTGCAACATCCAAAATTGAAGGTTATGGGAAGATATTCCTGAAGATGACTTCCGGCAAGGTGTTAACGCTCAACAACGTTCTTCATGTTCCTACTATTAGGAAGAATTTAGTTTCTACTTCTTTACTTGTTAAGAATGGATTCAAATGTGTATTTATTTCTGATGAAGTTGTTTTAAGCAAGAATGAAATGTGTCTTGGAAAGGGCTACCTCATAGAGGACCTTTTTAAACTAAATGTAATGGTTGTTGACAGTATGAATAAAATTTCAGCTTCTTCTTATTTATTGGAGTCAAATAATTTATGGCATATTCGTTTAGGAAATGTCAATTACAAAACCTTGCGGAAGTTAATTAATTTAGAAGTATTACCTAAATTCGAGTGTAATAAATTAAAATATCAAATATGTGTTGAATCTAAGTTTGTAAAACATCCTTATAAGTCTGTTGAAAGGAACTCAAATCCTTTAGACTTAATTCATACTGACATTTGTGATATGAAGTCGACACCATCTCGAGGTAAGAAAAAAGTATTTTATTACTTTTATTGACGATTTCACTCGATATTGTTATGTTTATTTGTTAATAGTAAGGATGAAGTAATTGAAGCATTTAAGCAATACAAGAATGAAGTAAAGAATCAATTGGATAAAAAGATCAAAATGATTAGAAGTGATAGGGGTGGAGAATATGAATCTCTGTTTGCATAAATATGTTCGGAATATGGAATTATCCATCAAACTACTGCCCCATACACACATCAATCCAATGGAATTGCAGAAAGGAAAAATCGGACATTAAAGGAAATGATGAATTCTTTATTAATAAGTTCCGGATTACCGCAGAGTTTGTGGGGGAAGCTATCCTTACAACTAACCGAATATTCAACAGAGTACCCTACAGCAAAACACAATTTATTCCATATGAAAAATGGAAAGGAAGGAAACCCAACTTGAAATATTTCAAAGTGTGGGAGTATCCAACAAAGGTACAAGTTCCTTTACCTAAAAGGGTTAAAATCAGACAAAAAACTGTAGATTGTGTTTTCATTAGATATGCTACAAACGGTAAAGCATGTCGGTTTTTGGTTCATAAATCCGATAATCCCAAAATTCATGTTAATACGGTAATGGAATCAGATAATGCTGAATTCTTTGAAAGCATCTATCCGTATAAAACTGAATGCGAGTCATTTAGTGAAAGATCTAAACGACCTTGGGAAGAACCAAAGAAAAATACTCCAAGTGTAGAAGATCCAAGGCGTAGCAAACGTCAAAGAACATCTACTTCCTTTGGACCAGATTTTGTGACATTCTTGCTTGAAAATGAGCCTCAAACTTTTAAAGCAGCTATGTCATCTTCTGATTCAGCATTTTGGAAAGAGGCGGTCAATAGTGATATTCAATCAATTTTGGATAACCATACATGAAAATTGGTTGATCTTTCTCCGAGAAATAAGCCTTTAGGTTCGAAATGGATCTTTAAACGAAAAATAAAAGTTGATATCACTATTGACAAATATAAGGCAAGACTTGTTGTCAAAGGTTATAGACAAAAGGAAGGCCTTGATTACTTTGACACTTACTTGCCAATAACTAGGATAACATCTATTAGGGTATTAGTGGCACTGGCGGTCGTGTATGGTTTTCAAATCAATCAAATGGATGTTAAAACAGCTTTCTTAAATGGAGAATTGGAGGAAAAAATTTACATGGAACAACCTGAGAGTTTTGTGGTTCCTGGTAAAGAAAAGAAAGTGTGCAAACTTGTTAAGTCGCTTTATGGACTTAAACAAGCACCCAAACAATGGTATGCCAAATTTGACCAAACAATGTTGGCAAGTGGGTTTAAAATCAACGAGTGTGACAAATGTGTTTACATTAAAAACACCCCAGGACATGAAGTCATTGCTTATTTATATGTTGATGACATGTTGATAATGAGTAAAAATATGGTAGATATAAATGCTACTAAGCGCATGTTGGTTAGCAAATTCGATATGAAAGACTTAGGAGTTGCTGATGTGATCTTAGGAATCAGAATTCACAAGACTCCACAAGGTCTAGCATTATCACAGTCTCACTACATTGAAAAGGTACTTGACACGTTCAAGTATTTGGATTTCAAAATTGCCAAGACTCTAATTGATGTGAGTTATGCACTTCAAAAGAATGAAGGTGAAAGTGACTCACAACTTGACTATGCAAGAGTATTGGGAAGTTTGATGTATATCATTAATTGTACACGACCAGATATAACATTTGCTATTAGTAAACTGAGTTGGTTTACAAGTAATCCCAGTCAAATATATTGGATGGCAATGAAACGAGTTTTGGGGTATCTGAAACATACTCAAAATTACGCTTTGCATTATAACAAATATCCCTCCGTGATCGAGGGATATAGTGATGCAAATTGGATCACCGGATCATCTGAAGTTAAATCCACAAGTGGATATGTTTTCACAATTGGGGGTGGAGCAGTGTCTTGGAAATCATCCAAACAAATGTGCATCGCCCGTTCTACAATGGAATATGAATTTATAGCTTTAGATAAGACCGGTGAAGAAGCTGAATGGCTCCGAAATTTCTTGAAAGATATTCCATTTTGGCCCAAACCTTTGGCACCAATTTGTATACATTGTGATAGTCAAGCGTCAATAGGCAGGGCAGGGAGCATTATGTATAACGGAAAATCTCGTCATATACGACGGAGACACAATACCATTAGACAACTACTCTTTAGTGGTGTTATCACGATTGACTACGTAAAGTCAAGAGATAACGTGTCAGATCCACTTACAAAATGCCTATCTAGAGAGGCAGTTGAAAGTTCATCAAAGGGAATAGGGTTAAGGCCTAGGACAAGTCATCATGGCAGTAACTCTACCTAGCAGACTGGAGACCCCAAGAGCTAGGTTCAAAGAGATCAAACAAAGTTATGAAGGTTCAACATTGTCAAATAACTCACCTCATTATCGCGATGAAGACAATGTTCAGAAATCGAAGTAAAGCATTAAGCTTAAAGCTTTTTAATGATTTGCTAAGGCTGGCAGGATATGACCAGATAGTATGTCTATAGGATTACACGTTTAGAAATCACCTATGTGAGAGTGAAGTGTAAGCTGCTTCAAGGGGAATGAAAGTAAAGGCCCATTCTCTAAGCACTCATGAAACCAGACTGTGTTCATGGTTGAAACGAACACAACCGTGAGAACCATAGATGGTTAAGGGTTAATTGTGTGACTTATATTGTCTAGGTATACAACAAAGCTCGACGGTTCAAAGATATCAAATCTACTGATTGACCGAGTATATCCGATATAAGTTCACTACGGAAAGTTCAAAGAGAAACTTACTTATCCAGATGCAATTAATTCTTGCATGTAAAACACACACGCGTCCGTGAATTCCTTTATTTTATAGCCATTCTCCATTCATGTGGGGGATTGTTGGGCTTTTAAGTCTGGTGTAGCTTAAAGAGGGTGAATGAAAAATGGAGGGAAAATGAAATATTTGAGTTTCCCTCCTTGGCAAAGGGACATTGTCCCATATTGTAGGAAGAAAAAACTTTTGATGGGTATATATATAATTGCTCTTCTTCTAGCTCTTAAAGAGTCAAGAAGAAGGCAAGCCTCGCGCCGTCGTCGTCGCTCACTCGGCTCGACTTCGGCTTCGGATTTGGTCAAAGATCGATTGATTGATTAATCTTTTTGGACAAAATTTCTTTCAATTATTTAATTAATTAATTTAATTAATTAACAAAAATTCAATCCAGATTAACCCAGGATCCGCGACGCGACCCGGTCTGGTCCATTTTCTTTCCCGGATTATTTTAAATCCGTTTTCTGTTTTCCCGCATTATTTCTGTTGAAATATTCCCACTTATTCCAACAGTTATGGCTGTTTCTGAAAAGTTGCAAACCTTTTCAGAAACAGTGCCAAATAGTCTATAAATATGCCTTGAATCCCAAAATATTTACTTACTAAATTTTATGATTATCTCCTTCTTTTTCTTCCGCACAATATTTTTTCAGTGTGTTTTAAGACCATTGAGTGGTTCGAAGTTCACCCGCTTTTTTGGTACCAATACACTGGTGAGTTGAATCGTTCTATCCTGGGAGGATAATATTCCAGCACCCCGGGTACTTGAGGGGAGTAATTTTCTTAAAGACACACTATGCATTCAGTGAGCTCGATTTATTCCGATATTATTTTTCAAAATTTATTTCGTTAAACTGGTTCTACTAACTTTCTGTTTCTGTTTCTATTTCAGAAAATTTAATGTTTTTATTGTTTATTACAACAATACAGATTGAGTAACAAAAATAAGTTTACTGTAACCGAAATAAAAAACTAAAAAGAAAAAAGAAAAAAGAAAAAAAATCATCTACATGAAAGGATTGTTTTAACTTCTTATAGAGGTTCACGCGACGATCATTATCCTCATTTATCTAAGACCGCGAGCTATCAAATACTTTGGTTTCAAGACTGAATCGAGACAGTGAAAACATAGATGTAACACAATTTTTCTTCTTATTATTTATACATGGTACATATGTAACGCGCTTACACTAAAACTAGTAAACCTAAATATGTTATTATGAAGCTTCAAAGTATAAACGTACAAAGCCAAATCATTTTATCATTTTTTCAAAATGAATTGTTTGTTTTATTTTTATTTTATAACTTAAATATATTTTTGAATAACGGTTATGTAATTCTTAAAAGGATATGAGGTACACATGCGACACATATACTTTAAAATTAGTGAGTAAAATAATATAAATATAACTGTTAGTGTGTAGATTTTCTTCAATGTATCGAGCATTTTCTAAGTTAATTGGCGATATGTCACATTTGACCGGAAAATAATCTGATTCGGGCCGCGTTCTGTCAAATATGCCGGTTTCAAAAGAATAATTTTTAGAGTTATAAGAATTATTTACATGAAAAATTTAGTTCGAGTGCTGGTATAAGATGTCGAAGTGGATTTATTGGAATGCTCTTGTGTTGAGTCAGGTTTGAAGCTTTTGGAAAAGACTTGAGCTAAATTGAGGAGCAAAAATTGAGAATGAAAAGAATTATATATTTTAAAGCGATAATTCTTAAAACTGATGAGTGTGATCAAACAATTAGACAATAAATTGTCAAAGATAAATGCAAGGACCCAATAATTTAAAGAAATTTTGAGATTTAAAATAAAAGCTTATGGTGAATTTATTGATAAAACTTATGTCAAATTTTGTGAAAGCTATTTTTTTTCATTATTTGAAAATGCAAAGTAACGCAAAACGGAAAAATTTAAATAATGTTTCGATATTTGATATTAGTGATATTGGTTTGGCCTCAATATTTAAGATAATGATAAATTATTTAACAACGTATAAGAACATTTCAAGTGAAATAGTGATTTTCACGTACAAAAATAAATTTCAACTTTAATTTTTAACTTCAAATACTTTTGTTCTAATTGCAACAAAAAATGTCCAAATACCTAAATTTTTTACGTTTATGTTTTATTGTGTTAAAAAGAAGGGTTAAGGTTCCCCTAATCCTAGTATAAGGAACCGTTTTAACTATTTATGTCACATAAAATATGCCGATAATTGTTTCATATTTTTTCAGAAAAGAGCATTTGCGGATTTTGGAGGGAACTAGAGTACACTTTTTGAACGCCTTCGTTAGTAAAAGAAAGACATTCCTAGACAGCTAAAAGTACCTTATTACCCTTCTAATCTAGATTAGTCTTCTCATTTAGTGTTGTGAAATTACGTTAAGACCCCTGTTAAGATTTCATCCAACCTTTGATTTTCCCTGATGTGAGTGATTGTTTCGTCAGACTAAAATATCATGAAGGACGAAACTGCCACTTAAGTTGAAATGTTGGTGGCATTTATGTAATTCCATGAAACTACAAACCTTATTTAATATAGTTACCCAAATAAAAATAATGAAGTTTCTAGACTCACCGAATTTCAAATAAATCATTCGCTCTGTTATTTTTTCTCCCTCCATATAACCAGAGCTTCTCTTTTCTTCTCTCGTTCGGCCTGTCTTCCCTTCGCATTTGCCTTTCGTTCTTCGATTTGTGAACCCTCTTTTCGTTCTTTGCTTTACTTTCCTGCTATTCATTTGATTTTTTTCTCAATAATTCAGTATTTTTCCTGCTTATTTATTGTTAAAGAGTATCTGAAACCCTCAACCGACTTCTTGCGCCGCCGCAAACAACTTATATTTTACCTAATTTATCGGAATTTAGCCCTAATCGGCGGATTCTCGGATCCAAAGTTTACAGGCTAACTTAAATTTGTGAGTTTTTTCTTTCCCTCTGTTTCTACAATTTGTACATTTTTTATTGTATTCTTTCGACTTCCGAAACCTAATTTGGAGTTGGAACCGAAGTGTATGATTCGATGGTACTCTTTTTGGGGTTTCTGTTTTTCTTCGAGGAGTGTTTTAAATTTTTAGATATTTTAAGTTTGGTTTGAAGGCTGTTGTGTTATTCTTAGCTTTCTTGAAACCCTAATTTTGTTGCACCTTAGGTATATTTGATGGAAATGTGCTTACTAAGTTTTGTGTCATGTTTTTAATTTGGGTGTTTGCACAGTTATATGGAAAAGCCCTAATTTTTTTCCGGACCATAAATTTTTGCAGTGAAGGTGTTAACCATTCGAAGTCATTTCCCTTTTCTTAGGTTTCTTTTTGAAAAGACATACTTGCTCTTTTATTTATTTTGATAATGATGATATGAGTTGAGCTAAATGAAAGGAATGCGGATTCATATCGCCGATCCCAACTTGTTTGGGACTTAGGCATAGTTGTTGTTGTTGTTGTTGTTGTTATTATTGTTGTTGTATGGTATGTTGCCTCTTCGTTGTTTACTAACTTGCATGTGATTGTCTTTTCTTGTCTACATTAGTGAAGGAATTATTGACGCAGCCATGGTTGAAGAGAGAAATGGAAATGGACCACCTTCAAATGGGAGTGTGGCAGGTGGAAATGCTTATACAATTGACTTGAATACTTTCAGTAGCCGACTGAAGGCCCTATATTCACACTGGCGCGAACATAAAGATGACTTTTGGGGTTCTTCTGATGTACTTGCTATAGCTACACCGCCACCTTCGGAGGACTTGAGATACTTGAAATCCTCAGCTGTCAATATTTGGTTGCTAGGGTATGAGTTCCCCGAGACAATTATGGTTTTTGGAGACAAGGAGATACATTTTTTGTGTAGCCAGAAGAAGGCATCGTTGCTCAATGTTGTGAAATCCGCTGCTAAAGAGGCTGTGAATGTGGAGGTTGTCATGCATGTGAAGGGGAAAAGTGAAGATGGGACTGCTCAAATGGAAAATGTGCTCCGGGCTATCCGTATGCAGTCAAAGTCAGATGGTCGTGATACCTCAGTCATTGGATATATTGCAAAAGAGGCGCCTGAAGGAAAACTCTTGGAGATATGGACCGATAAGATGAGAAATTCAAGCCTTCCTCTTAGTGATATCACAAATGGGCTGGCTAACCTCTTTGCCGTGAAGGACCAGAGTGAGATAATAAACGTGAAGAAAGCTGCATATTTGACTGCTTCTGCATTGAAGAACTATGTTGTTCCAAAGCTTGAGAAAATTATTGATGAGGAGAAGAAAGTTACTCATTCCTTATTAATGGATGACACAGAAAAGGCTATTCTGGAACCTACTAAAATCAAGGTGAAGCTGAAAGCTGAGAATGTTGACATATGTTACCCTCCAATCTTCCAGAGTGGTGGGAATTTCGATCTTAGACCTAGTGCTACAAGCAATGATGACCATTTGTACTATGATTCTGCCAGTGTGATCGTATGTGCAGTTGGATCGCGGTACAACAGCTACTGTTCAAATGTTGCCAGATCATTTCTTATTGATTCAACTTCGAAGCAGACCAAGGCTTATGAGGTTCTTCTTAAAGCTCATGAGGCAGCAATTGGTGCATTGAAGGCGGGAAACAAGCTTAGTGCCGTGTATCAAGCAGCTCTTGAAGTAGTTGAGAGGGATGCTCCTGAATTGATTAACAACCTAACAAAATCTGCTGGGACTGGGATTGGTCTCGAGTTCCGGGAGTCGGGGCTGATCCTTAATGCTAAGAATGAGAAGGTGCTGAGAGAGGGAATGGTTTTCAATGTGTCACTAGGTTTCCAGAATTTGCAAACTGAGACCAGCAAAGAAAAGAGTAGGAATTTTTCACTTTTGTTAGCAGATACAATTATTGTCACAAACGATGGCCGTGAGGTGGTTACTCAGCTGAGCTCCAAAGCCTTGAAGGATGTAGCCTATTCATTCAATGAAGAGGAGGAAGAGGAGGAGGAGGTTAAAGTGAAAACTGAGTCAAATAGGAAAGAGGCACTATATTCAAAGGCAACACTTAGATCAAACAACCAAGAAGAGCTCCGGAGGCAGCACCAGGCAGAACTTGCCCGTCAGAAGAATGAAGAAACTGCGCGTCGTCTTGCTGGTGGAGGGGCTTTATCTGGGAATAATAGGAGTGCTGCTAGGACCTCAACTGACCTTGTTGCCTATAAGAGCATTAATGACCTACCACCTCCTAGGGAGATGATTATTCAGGTTGACCAGAAGAATGAAGCCATTCTTCTACCGATATATGGTACTATGGTTCCTTTCCATGTGGCTACTGTTAAGACTGTGTCGAGCCAGCAGGATACCAACCGCAACTGCTACATCCGTATCATTTTCAATGTTCCTGGTGCCCCTTTTACACCTGTTGATGCAAATGCTTTGAAGAATCAGGGTGCCATTTACCTGAAGGAAGTTTCTTTTCGTTCTAAGGATCCAAGGCATATAAGTGAAGTAGTTCAGCTGATTAAAACTCTAAGACGGAATGTTATGGCCAGGGAGTCTGAGAGAGCCGAAAGGGCAACTTTGGTGACTCAGGAAAAACTTGTACTTGCGGGGAATAAATTCAAGCCAGTTAGGCTGTCCGACTTATGGATTCGCCCCTCTTTTGGTGGTCGTGCAAGAAAGCTTCCGGGTACATTGGAAGCTCATGTCAATGGTTTCCGGTACTCAACCTCAAGACCAGATGAGCGTGTTGACATCATGTTTGGCAACATCAAGCATGTGTTTTTTCAGCCAGCAGAGAAGGAAATGATTACCCTTCTTCACGTTCATCTACATAACCACATAATGGTAGGAAACAAGAAAACCAAGGATGTGCAGTTCTATGTTGAGGTAATGGATGTGGTCCAAACACTTGGAGGTGGAAAGCGGTCTGCGTATGACCCAGATGAGATTGAGGAAGAACAGAGAGAAAGAGATCGGAAGAACAAAATCAACATGGACTTCCAAAATTTTGTGAACCGGGTGAATGATATGTGGAGCCAGCCCCAGTTTAAAGGACTCGACCTGGAGTTTGATCAACCTCTGAGAGAACTTGGGTTCCATGGAGTCCCCTATAAATCATCAGCATTCATTGTGCCAACCTCAAGCTGTTTGGTTGAGCTGATAGAGACCCCATTTCTTGTGATAACCTTAAGTGAAATTGAGATTGTGAACTTGGAGAGAGTTGGGTTTGGGCAGAAGAATTTTGATATGGCAATTGTCTTCAAGGACTTCAAGCGTGATGTCATGCGCATAGATTCCATCCCGACCTCTGCACTTGATGGCATCAAGGAGTGGCTTGACACAACTGACATCAAATATTATGAGAGCAAGATGAATCTGAATTGGCGTGAAGTATTGAAGACCATAACTAGTGACCCTCAAAAGTTTATAGATGAAGGTGGCTGGGAATTTTTAAATATAGATGCTTCTGACTCAGAATCTGGATATTCAGAGGAATCAGATCAAGGTTATGAACCTTCAGATGCCGAACCTGAGTCAGATTCAGATGACGATGACTCTGATAGTGAATCTCTGGTAGATTCCGAGGAAGAAGAGGAAGAAGATGATGAGGAAGACTCAGAGGATGAAAAAGGCAAAACATGGGAGGAGTTGGAGAAGGAGGCAAGCAACGCAGATAGGGAGAAGGGGAATGAATCAGATAGTGAGGACGAGAGGAGGAGAAAGAAGAACTTTGGGAAGTCACGAGCTGGTCCAAATTCTGCTGCTCCTAAGCGAACGAAGTTCAGGTAGTTGTGACGGAAGAGCGTTCCAATTTGGAGCCTTAGATTGCTGAAGCGATTTGTTTTAGAACAATTATCTAGCATATTTAGTGTAGAATCTATTTAGAATGTTGGTTTGTTTGTTCCCTTTTCTTTATTTGTTTTTGCGCTTCAAGGGGGTCGGTAGTTTAGTTTTTTCTTGTAAATTTGTAGCCTTAGTGTATGGCAAGTACTTTAAAACTGTTTCTTCGCACTCCACTTTGGGTGCTTGGAGCACGATTTTGTCAGCTGGTCCAACATTCTGATTACGCTCATTTAGCATGTGTTGTCTGGAGGTATATGGTGGAGTGTCTGAGCAAACATCTCATCTTAATGCCAATGGCAAACTGTTCCTTTCTGGTCAAGAGTTTTTGTTTAGGTTCTAAATTGATTTCAGATGGATGGATTCTTTTTCGCCATAGTCATCTGGGGAGTAAACGCTCCTTGTGTTTCAATGAGGAAAGGCTGTTGCACTTTAGAACTGGATTAAGGCAGCTGTTAAATTTCAAGGAATCTCTTACATAATTTCACTACAATGCTGCAAGTTTGAAGTGGCTTTAAACTAGTTTTTTTTGACTATCGAGCTGATGACTGATGAGCGTTAAAGTGAGAGTGCTTAATTAGTGTCGCAACCCTGTAAAAATTTAAAAGAAAATGAAATACTAACACAAAAGCACGGGTTTAAAATTTAAATGCAACCAATTTTACATTCAAGAAGGGTCTTGTTTTAAACTCAAAAAGTTATTATTCAAAAGAATTCAGAGCGCCAACATCAGCTAAAAAATTGCGACTATTAAGTGTCCCAAGGTAGAAAGATGTTCACGTAAATAGTAAGTGAATGTGTTGGATTGGAGAATGAAAAGCCACGATACTCTTTTTTCAAGAAAGGCTTATTTATTCTCATCAGTTGATCCAACTCTCTGTATTCCGAACTGCAGTCTCTTTGTCAAGGTCAGCAAAAAGTTGTTCTTTTCCTTCTTACTTTCTCTCTTTTGTTTTTTTACTCCTTGTTACTGATTATGCCCATTTCATTCTCGTGTTATACATGATTTCATGTCGACGGTCCAAATTTGTGTTTTCTATAAAATGTAGAAAATGTTATTCTTGTCATCTTTTGCTTCTGTTTTTTATTCTCTACCCCATAACACTGAATGATTGCTCGATGCTATTTCAATTATTTTCCTCCAATATGGTTATATTTCTACATTTCCTCTACAGAGAAGTGCTCGTGGACTCTGCTGTTTCTATTCTGATCCCGACCTGTTGGTGTAGGTAATTTGATTCAACAAGATAAGATGGGTGGAAATGCAATGAACAATGATCGGGAATTTACTAGAAATAATGGAGAACGGACACTACTTGTTGGTCGTACAGGTAATGGAAAAAGTGGAACGGGCAATAGTATTCTTGGAAGAACTGCATTCAGGTCAATGCATTGCTCGTCTGGTGTTACAACTACTTGTCAGCTTCAGCGGACTCAATTAGACGACGGAAACATACTGAAAGTTATTGATACCCCTGGTATATATATAGCCAAATTTCTTCTTTAACTATAATTAGCTTGATTAGCATAATAATATGTTTACAGTATCTTGTAGGAGGATATAATATTTCAGAAAGTAATTCTGAAAATAAAAATATTATGACAATATAATTTTTTGTCTAAAAATTTCTAAAGAATTCATTTGTAAATTTATGGGGATTTACTTGCAGATATTTCCCTAGGAAAATCTGTAAGAAAACTCCTTTCTTTGGTGATCTTTTACCAAAAGTTTCATTCGATTTTTGGTATTTCTTACCAAAATATCCGCAAGTAATTTACGTGCGGTTCTAAAATCCCCGGCTAATTCACATGCAGATTCAAAATTCCCTTGGGACCAAAATATCCGCAAGTAATTTACGTGCGGATCTAAAATCCCCGGCTAATTCACATGCAGATTCAAAATTCCCTTGGGATTTCTAAAATCAGCAAGTAATAATTACCTACGAAGGTTTTTCCATTGGATTTTTTTTGGAAGGAAAATCCGCAAGAAAATTGAATTACCCGCGAATTTTCTTTTATAATTTCCAGAAAAATCCCCATGTAATACGCTATATTCTTGTAGTGTTTGTACAACCACCTTGATTGTCTCTTAAAGGTTTAAGTGAATTTCTGTTTCACTTTCACATATAGTAGCCTTTAATCTATCAATTGAAAGATCTCTTTTAGAAAAGATGTATTGAGACTCCATCCACGGTCCCACGAAGATCTTTACGTACTTGTTTCAATTATTTCCTTCCAATATGGTTATAATTCTACATTTCCTCTACAGAGAAGTGCTTGTGGACTCTGCTTTTTTATATAATTATTCTGATCCGACCTTTTGCTGTAGGTTATTTGATTCAACAAGATAAGATGGGTGGAAGTGCAATGAACAATGATCCGGAAATTACTACAGATAATGGAGACCGGACACTACTTCTTGTTGGGCGTACAGGTGATGGAAAAAGTGCAACGGGCAATAGTATTCTTGGCAGAACTGCATTCAGGTCAATGCATTGCTCTTCTGGTGTTACAACTACTTGTCAGCTTCAGTGGTCTCAATTAGACGACGGAAACATGTTGAATGTGATCGATACCCCTGGTATATATGTAGCCAAATTTCTTCTTTAACTATAATTAGCATAATTATATGTTTAAAGTATCTTGTAGGAGTATATAATATTCAGTAAGAACTCTAAGAGAGTTTCATTCTATAGTCAATGATAACTCTTAAGAATTCTTCACTGCGCTTATGTCTGTGATTTGTTAACATTTTTCACCTGTCTGTAAAACAACAATTTGGTACTTGCTGCGAGAGGCAGATCCAAGGGAGGAAATGATCTCCTATGTCCAGTTAGAATTTGAATAGAAAAATAATAATCCTACAAAGATCTACTGTAATTTATTTACTGATCTCCTGTCAGTTTAATTGATCCCATTGTATTCGGTATGATCTATGTACAAAATGTGCAAATGGTTATAATGTATACAAAATAGTAAGATCAAATTCTCGACTAACATATGTTTGCTGCATCTTTTTTTGTTTCGTGATCTGTTAAGTTACTGATATGGCTGACGCTGTGGAAACTGTAGGACTGTTTAATATATCCCGTGGGCCTGATTATGTTCTAAATGAACTTGTTAAATGCATCGATTTGGCCAACGATGGTGTCCATGCTGTACTTCTAGTTCTGTCCATAAGAACTCGGTTTTCAAGAGAAGAACAAGCTACTTTTCAAAGCTTTTTGGACCTCTTTGGGAGCAAAATTAGTGACTACATGATCGTGGTATTCACTGGAGGAGATGAGTTTGATGAAAATGATGAGACTTTGGATGACTACTTAGGTCTTTGCCCCGAAGCCTTACAGGTTAGATGGAGATCTTTATGCTCGGATATTTTCATACCCTAGCTAGCTTTTGGAGTAAGCTGACAGCGCTATCTACTAATAAAATTTATTTGCATCTGCTTGTTATACAGTTTGTGTGATGGATCGATATCTAGTATAACATCTTAATCAGTTTTCCTTTTCTCTTTATGATGCTCATGCCTGTGAAGGCTGATCCTATATATTGGATTATACAATTACAGGGAACTCTCAGCATGTGTGGAGAAAGACGAGTGCTTTTTGACAATAAGACTAAGGATCCAAAAAAGGTAGCTGACCAATTGAGTAATCTTCTTTTGCATGTGAATTTTGTTGTAGAAAAGAATGGTGGAAAACCATACACAAGCGACTTGTTCAAGGATTTAAAGGTACGTATTTAACTGTTACTAATTGGTTGTATTCATCAAAATCTTGTCTAGTTGCAAATGTTGGTTGGATATCAATTGAATGTTATTCCAAGGGAATGTTGGTTGGATATCTACGAGGGAGAAACAGCTAAACAAACAGCCGCGCGTGTTAACATATTTGACAGGTTAATTCTAACCTTCTGTTGGATATTAAGCATCTTGAAGAAGAAGTGGCAAAGGAGCGTGTTGCTCGGCTTGAAGCAGAAGAAAGTGCAGAAATAGCTCAAAAGAAATTGGAATATACGAGTCGTTTGATGAGAGCTAGCTTGGAGAGACCACGTCAAATGGCGACTGAGGAACTCCAAGCATCAAATCTGAGACTACCTGGAATGTGTCTTATTTTATGATTTAGCTATCAATGCAATGTATTAGAAAGACCTCAGATTAAGTTGAGGACTTATGGTTATGTTTTGCTGTCCTTTAATTTCTACCCCTCTTCTCTAATGTGGTAGAAAATTTTATGCTTTCACAACATATCTATCCAATTTTATGCTACTGTGGGTTTGATTTTATGAGAGCTAGCTCTCATGCTGGTCTGAAGGCTTTCTAATTATAACTCATAAATGTTTTATGATTTGTTGAAGTTTTTGATAAATTGATGATTAAGGCTCATTGGGATATCATTTGAAAGTTGTGATCAAAATTTAAAGTTATTCAATGAAAATTTTAGTTATTTGATGATTTTTTCATGAGTTGGAATTCGTAGGAGACAAAATCCAAATTTTTTAATACAATATTATACATTCAACGTTATATTAAGTCATGTATAATATTATATAATGAATGTATAAATACTGTTACAAGAAAATAAATTGAAAACATGCAATGAACTCAATAAAACATTCAAAGCGCGACTATTAAGTGTCCCGAGGTAGAAACTGTTTACGTAAATCGTAAGTGAATGTCAATGGATTGGAGAATGAAAAGCCACAAAAACTCTCTTTTACCAATAAATTAAGTTGTTATTTATTCTCATCCGTTGCTCAAACTCTCTCTATTCCAAACTGCAGCCTCTTTGTCACGGTTAGCAAACTGCTGCCTCTTTGCTCAAACTCTTGTTTCTATTTGTTGGAGAAACAGTTTTTTTTTGGGAGGATTTAGCCTATTTTATTAGTGTATAAAACATGGTTTAATGTTTAAAATCTGTGCACGTTAACATACTGTTTGTTTTTGCTTCTGTTTTGGTTTTGTTTTTCGACCCCATTAAACCATGAGGTTGCTAGCATATTTTTATGTCGTACGCTAAATGTATTTCTTTTTTTCGCATGGAGTGTGCAAGTTTGGTGGTAAGTTGTAATTTAGTGTCTTCCTTGCTTTATTCACTTACCTAGTATGATATTTTCCTTTTTCTTTTTGGTTGAGTGTTTTGTTTTTGTGGGGTTGGGTTTTTCCCCCTTCCGTTTTAGATTAAGCTGAATTTATTTTTAGGGTAGCCTGTGTTACGTTCTTGCAAAATAAGGAGAACCTCTCATTTTTTATTTACTCTTGAAACTTACCACTTTTTATAATCCCAAACCAAACCAAGTGAAAAGTTCTTACCTGCACTAGGATTTTATTCCAATATGATTTTGAATACCATTTATTCATTTCGAACAATTCATCCTAAAGGTTTTTATTGTAGCTAGTAGGCATATTTTAACATCAGGATTAATCTCACATCTGATTCCTACCTCGAGTTTCATCTCTTATGTATATATATGTTGTTGCTCAACTTATATTATACTGAATTTGTAGTTGTCTTAAGCTTTGAAATGCCAGGAAAATGTAAATACTAAACTCATCCTAGTCTATTGTATGAGAACTTAATCTTCTCTTAAACACTTAAACAGTATATTTCTCATTCTTGTATTATCAGTTGTATGTTCAGAACTCACATGACACTAGTTTTACTGTGTTTCTGTTAATGATGTATTTCTTCTGATGTTTCATCCTTTATTCTGACCGCGTCCTTTGTTGTAGGTATAGTTTGATTCAGAACGATAAATGGGTGGAAGTGCAGTTAATGATGATTGGGAATTTACTAAAAATGAAGCTCGGACACTAGTTCTGCTGGGCCGCACCGGTAATGGAAAAAGTGCGACAGGCAATAGCATTATTGGAAAAAAAGAATTCACGTCAAAGTACAGTTCTTCTGGTGTTACAAGTACTTGTGAACTTGAGAGTGCTCAATTAGACGATGGACTGACTATTAATGTGATCGATACTCCTGGTATAGCCAACTCCTTTCAAAGCTATAATGAACTTGATTAGCATATGTATCTTTTTTTACTTGTACTTTTATTTTATTTTGGTAATTAATGATAGATGATGAATTGAGTTTAATGAAAGGAACGAGGATTCATATCGCTAATCCCAACTTGCTTGGCAGTTGGGACTGAGGCATAGTTGTTGTTATTGATGTATTCTTCAAGAAATCTGTGAAATTTCTGATTGCTAAGGTTGTTGGAATTGTAGGGTTGTTTGACTTTTCTGGTGAGCCTGAAGTTATTGGCAAAGAAATTGTTAAGTGCATGGATTTGGCCAAGGATGGGATCCACGCTGTTCTTTTAGTTTTGTCTGTGCGAACTCGGATTTCTAGAGAAGAGCAAGCCGCGGTGCAGAGCTTTCAGGAGTTCTTTGGTAACAAAATTAGTGATTACATGATTGTAGTCTTCACCGGAGGAGATGAGCTTGAAGAAAGTGATGAGACTTTGGACGGTTACTTAGGTGGCTGTGACTGCCCTGAGCCTTTAAGTGTAAGATTATGTGCATACATTGTTTTCTCAGATATATTTGCACCCTAGCCTTCAGAATTAGCTGACAGTTTATAGAATCTAATGTGTTTACATTGCATTCATCTGTTCAAAGAGGGTTCGTCGTTCTGATCCATTCATGGCGATTTCCCACATTTTGGCGAAATCTTTATTTTTGAATATTGATTCTGCTTGAGAAGAATTCTCATTGGTTTGTAATGTCTAGCATTTTCACACTGTGACTGTGCATATGGTTTTCTAAGTCGAGCGTCAGCCTCTCTGCCTTCTGCGTACACACTACCCTTCCGGGATTACACTGAATTTGTTGTTGATGTTGTTGTTGGTGTTGACTGCATATGGTTGAGAAAATTGTCCTGTTTGTAAAGGTTGTTCTGAAGTATTATTTGTATTACCCTCACAGGAAACTCTTAAGCTGTGTGATAATAGGAAAGTACTTTTTGACAACAAGACTAAAGATCCCACAAAGAAAGCCAAACAACAGAAAGAACTTCTTTCACTTGTGAATTTGGTTTTGGAGAAGAATGATGGTGTACTATATACAAATGAATTGTTCAAGGAATTACAGGTATGTATTTAATAGTTCGGTTGGATTATATTCTTAACTATCCTTGTTAGTACTTTACAAGGAATGTGACTAATAACGTTTGTTGGTATATTGAACATGAAACTTCATAATCAGGCCATGAGGATTAGTTACTTGATTGGTGATGCTGTGCACGAGAAAAATGAAACGACGGAACCAATTCCAAAGTATTATGAGGAGAAATATACGGGACTAACTGTAGAGGTATGTATCATTGCTGAAAAACTTTTGCTTTTTTCTATTTGAAAACATGTGTTTATCAATAGAAAATGAATGTTTGATTTCTGTATCTGTTCGTAGTCAAACAATGCTATCTTGTTTAGAATAAGTTGAAAATAGATTCCATATTTATCAGAGAACAGGAATTTGTTAAATGACTTGAAATCTCAAGCTTGTGCAGACTGCTTATTAGATTTCTTTAATTGCTGATATCATTTCCAACACTCGCTGCCCCCAATGTACGTAGTTATATTGCAGACGTCTTGTACTAGAAGCTAATTTTTGTTAAGTTGGAAATCCTTTAAAATTTGCTTTTAGGTCGATCCTGATTAGAAACATCAGATTCAGTATCCATTTAAGTTATAAGTCTAGATTTTCTAGCGGAGCCTGTGCATCATGCAGAGGAGAAGCCACTCTTTGGTTAGAGTTGTCAATTGACCGCTCTTTGTCAGAAAATTACACTGCATATATATATAAAATATCAGGTTTTAGAGGTACATAACATTTTTTTAAGTTTGAACACCTTGAGGAAATTCTTGGTTTCGCCACTGGCATCACGGTATTTGACAGGTTACGAATAAGCTGATGGAGGTCACGCAAAGGCTTGTAGAGCAATTGGCTACGGAGCGTGCTGAGAGGGTAGTAGCTGAACTGAAAGCTAAAAATGCTCAATCCAAATTTGAGGATGAGATTCGCGTGTTCAGAAAACGTTTGGACAGTGCTCAACGGGATACTGAGGAAGCTAACCGTCGTATGAATGAGAAACGCTGCCATATTTTATAAATCTGATATATATATATGTGCTTCTTTTTGGAAACTCATCTCTAATTGAGTCTATGTTTTGCCAACTCTTTAGTTACTGTTTTTGTTTGCTGTGTGATGTCTAATGACTTTTTTTATTACTTGAACGCATTACTTTGCAAATGGTGAACGTGAATATCTTTAAGCTTTTTGTGTCATTTATCTTCAAGAGTCTTTAGAGAACTCGCAGTATTTTCATAATTTTATCTCTAAATCTTTCCTTTATTTTGTTGCTTGTATGCACTTGTGAACTGGCGTATTTTAATTCGTTAATCTATGTCATGATATGCAGTTGTGTTTTTGGTTTTTCCAGTGGCTTTTTGTCGTTAAGATCTTGATATTAGAAGTGAGAAGGCTTTCGAATTCTGTTACAATCTTTAAAGGCTTTTCTAAAAATTGTTGTGTAGTAAACATTAATATTGAAAATTAAATATTTACACTATCATATTACATAAAGGATCACTTCTTTTGATTCCTATTTTAATTCGTTCTTAGCGGATTCCATCATGTCCCCACTGCTACAAGATCACCATTCTTCTATTTCATAATATATGATCAAGTCTACTCGTGTTAGTAATTAATTGTCCCGTTTAATTTGGTGACTTGACCCAAAATTCACGTAGATACTTTATAGCCGCTCTCAAAATAATAGCCGAATATATATATATATATATATATATATATATATATATATATATATATATTTGTGTATATATATATATATTCCGTATCTTATATACAAAAATTATATAAATTTTACTCTTTTTCGACTACCGATGTAAATAATTTTGGCACGTGCTAAAATCGATAATACCCCAAACTAAATGAGCACTGCTTGGACATCTACAGGCTAAACCAATCCTTCCACAAGTATCAACTGCATGTCCTCCTTGATTAGCACAAATGATTTATATATTCTCTTTTCATTTGTCACCATTTAAGTTTTGACCTTACTAAAAAAAGAACTATAAAAAAAAATAACCTTTTCGCCGGATTATATATGCAGCAAAATCTCAAAATTTCTTATTTGATATTGGGCATAACTTACCTAAACATCTGCCAATAATTAAATGGACCGTATGCTATCAACTAAAATGGTGCAAATAGTACGGGCTAGTCAGTTTTCGGATTGATAATTAAAAAATCGTTTGCAAAGTCATTGAAAAATAGACACTATTTTAGTGCAACACGGAAAGTTCTAGCATAATATACTGGAGATTGGTGCACATGTGTATGAATTTCCAGCATATTATGCTGGAACTCCAAACACGGAAAGTTCCAGCATAGTATACTGGAGATTGGAGCACATGTGTATGAACTTCCAGCATATTATGCTGGACCAGCATATTATACTGGAACTCCAGTATATTATGCTGGAATATTTTTCGGATTTTGAACAGTGTTTTCGTTCATATTTATCTTTACATGAAAAGTGACTAAATATCGATTACTTTTGAAACTGTGGCTATTTTTTAATTATCACTTGTAAATATGACTATTTTTGAATTTCACGGTTTACAGCTAGGGCTGAGCATAATTTGATAAATACCGAATTGCCGTTTCGAAACCGAAAATTTTGGTATTTGGTATTTAGTATTTTAGTATTGGGCTTAAATTTTGTTAAAAACTTGGTATTAGGTATGGTATTCCGTATTCAAAAATAAAATATTGATACCGTACCAAAATATATACTAAGTTGCATAATACACATATCATTATTATAATATAAATATTAAAGTTCTAAATTTTACATCCCTTATTTTTATAATTCCCTTTAACCTTTAACATAATCTTTTCCCACTATACTTGCCTTTTTCACTTTTCTTTGGTTGCCAACCTTTCTCCGTTCTAGGTTTAGCATTTTTGGATTCCATTCTTTTTTTCACAATATTATAATATTTTTATTTTTATATTCGTAAATATCTTACTTAAGAATATTACAGTATATACATTAGTTAATATTCGAGTCGAACAAATCGAAGTTATCTTACCGAATAAACCGAAAAGTGAAAAGCCGAACCATATCGAATTTAATTAGGTATGATATTGGCATAACATTATAAAAAATTGAATACCGAAAAATCAAATCTAAATACCGTACCGTAACGATCAACGAACACCTCTATTTACAACTGTCAACTAATCTGTATCAACTAAGGCGCAATGGGTACAACTATATTCTACCTTCATTTATTTAAACTTTGAATACGTAATCGTGAAAAAATAAATTAAAGGCCAAGCAACACATGCAGGTTAAAGTCAGGAATTGGTCCCAAGTTAACAGTATCCAAGATTTGGACTGCTTCACATGCCTTTACCCGTTCCCATGTTTTGCCTTATTTGCCTTTGCATTGACTATTTGTTGTGTCTCTGCTTCCTGTTTTAGTGTAGTTTTCTGCTTTTGTTCCATCATTGTCCGTTTTTGAATCATCTACGCTTTGTTCAAAACAACAGCCTACTTCCTATCTTTACAATACTTTCATCACATTTTAATTTCTTGTAATGGGACCAAAGTTTCTTTGGTTTCATCGCAAGATTGATAATTTCTTTCTTCTGTGTTTTCTTCTTCGCAAGGAAACCCATCTCGAAACCAGCAAGTTGCCTAAAACCTCCCTTGTTGTCTTGCTTGCTTTCGGATAAGAAAGACTAGTCACTTTAACCTACCTTCCTAGCTTTAGTTGCCTTAAGGCTCGTCTTTCTTTCAGAACCTTGTTACTTTAGGTTAGTAAGCTACCTCTTCCGCTTTCAGGCAAGGGTAGCTCTGAAGGAAGAGTTGAGCGGAACAAGCATAAGGAGCAACAGTTTTCTTTTTATTGCCTTTATCATTTTTCATTATTGGTAGCAATAAAGTGTAGCACACCATATTCTTTACGAGTTTAACGGTGTAATATAATATTTACCCGTAAAAGATAATTACATATAACTACTCGTAATAAGTTAACTAGTAACCTGAAAAAGACAGCCAATTTGCTATAAAAATTCCCTTCACGTGCTATTGCTTTTAAAAAAGGAGTAATGAGTATATCAAAGCGTGTTACTATTGTTTTTCAAAAATATTATATCAAAAATTAAAAAGAAAAGCAGTATTATGAGCTCGTGGACATAATAGATAAACTCTTTGTGTCATGTTTTCTCTTTTAATCTCAGTGGATAAGATGATAATTAATAAAGGGAATTAGAGAATACAAAGCCAAAGTACTTCTAGTTATTTTTTCTATTTAGAAATTTGCAGAGAGATTCCACAGGAAATAGGAAGGCAAACCATAATAATTTTTGTGCCATCTTCAAGTGAAGCATGATTGACATAATTGTTAATTTGCACGGATTATATCTGTAATCTGTGATATGACACAAGGCTTAGCTTTCAGTGAAAAACATTTCCTTTTTACTTTTTCTCTTTTCTCATAAAGCAAACAGAAACATATGCATGTGCTTTGGAAGGTGAATCCGAACTAGATTATTACATATAATATTTCACACAAAAGTATTCTTTTACAAAATTGTTTTAGTTTAAAATTAATTTTACATAATATTTTCAAAAAGAATATTTTAAACCAAATGAGTGTTAGTTTCGTTTATTATTGCTATATTCTTAGTTTATTACTCAATATTTTCTCATTCCCTGTGGCCTGTACTTGTGAATATATAAACTGAATATATTTTCACATTTTCGCACCTCTCTATTATCAACAAAAACACCACAAGCTTCCACTATTGTCGTACATTACTTCATCCGGTCCATGACTATTTTATTTTTTTATTTTGGTCAAATATAAATGTCAATTTACATAATTAAGAAAAAATTAATTTTTCAAAATTTGCTCTTATTTACATATTTTAATATGTCAAGGTAACAATTAATTAAGATTAATTTAGTAAATATTTTTTTTTTGAGATGATCCACCAGAAAAGTACTAATTTAAATTCAATTAAAATGATTAGTGAAGCCATTATTCTTTTAAAATAAATATTCACAAACAAAATGTTCTTTTTAGAAAACCGATGTCCTTTCTTCAGTGAATCCAAAGAAGTCAAAGGTCCTGCATTCACATGGGACCAAAACCAAAACCAAAACCTTGGAACTAAAATTTCCGAGATTCCGGGGCAATGTTCTTCAGTTGTTTGACTAAAGCTTCAAATTTTGGTCAACGGAAGTTTTGCTCTTATCGAAGTTAAGTTATAGGCATTGAACATGGGTGGGGTTTTAAAAAAAAATAAAACGTAAAATGTTTGGATAAGATCAAAGTTTGGTCACATTATCTAGTGAAATATTTTATTCGCACCCAAGTTTTACATCAAATTATAATGGGTAAAAATTATTTCGATCCCCAACTTTATCTTAAAAATCAAATTCCTCCTTCAATATTAAATAACTAGTCTTAGGGTACGCACGTTGCGCGTGTACCCTACTATCAGTGAGTATAAAATTTTAAAAATTATACAAATATTATTAAATAATATATTTTAGCTACTAAATATAAATTATAATATAGTATAAGTTCTTGAAATAATATATGCCAATTCTATTTAGTTAACTCGATAAAAGAAGAAATTACGCCATATTTAAATCACCAAATGTCATATTTATAACTTTTCCATATGTGATGAATAAACCGTTAGATAGAAGCACAAGGTGTTTATGTATATTCTATGTTATTCACATTAATATTTCAACTCTTATATAACCTTTACGCTTCTCTAAAACTATAATTTGAAAAGGCAAGCTCGAATATTGCAAGTTTATAAGAGAAATTATTGAGGACAATTCAAGCTTATCAAACCCATGGTGGTTATGAAAGAGTCCTAATTGAATTAGGGTTCGATTAAAAGCTTGATTAATATTCATTTTTCTTATTATAAGGTTTTACTTTAGCATGAAGATGGAGAGTAGTGGCAGAAAGCCGAGAGTCAAGAGAATTTAATTCCTTGTGATTTTTGGATTTGCCTCCAACTTACCGTAGTTGTGCGATTATCTATTTTCTTAGATTAATTAGCAGAATATACTTGAGGTGAAGAAATTAATTTATAGAAGATTGTAACAATAATCTCTACATCTACTCTAAAATTAGGTACTCGAACTTGATGTATTAGTTAAGTGTCTTATCATAAGAATTTTTAACAATATGATGTTTAATTAATGAGTACAGTTATGTTGAAAAATTGGAGAGATTATACCTAATAATATCTATTAAAATGAATTTATATTTTTCATACATAATATTATATGATTGAAGAGTAAAAAGGTCGTGTGACTTTAAATTGGCATTTTGAGCTATTATTATTATTATTTTTTAGTTCATCCCACTTTTTTTTTGGGGGGGGGGGAAGGTAAATGCATTAAGAAAGAAGCATGAAAATTTACCTTAAAGTACAAAATTTCTCAAATAATATGATTGTGTGTTTTTCTTCAAAATCGATATGTATATAACAAACTATTTGATTCTATCTTAACCAATTTTTTTATTTTTATAAATAATGTTTTTGATGTAATAAATTCTTTATTTTTTCTTCTTTGTGGTCATGATTAATATATTAGTTTTTATTGTTTAAATTTATTCATATTTATTATTATCAGTGTTGGTGACTTACCTTAATAAAGCTTTCGTTGTCTTCAACTTACTCATAATCTGGTATAGCAATATGAATAAATGCCATATCTATTTTTCGTTTCTTAGTTTTTCCTTATGTCCTTTTTGACAACTCTTGAAACCAATAGTCAAATAAAAATTAATTTTATTTATTTATTGATATTTCTACCTTTTCTCTATTTGCTTTGCAATAAATGATTATCAATTTCCTATTACAAACAAATGATTACTATTTTTTACTATTCCAAAAATTAATTATAGACACTAAGTTTTAAAAATAGAAAACCAAGCTTTTAAATAAATATTTACTGTTTAAAATTTTTATAAAAATACAAAGGACAAAGAATACAAAAATTGTTGTGGAGTTTCCTCGTAGGAAAACAAAACTTTCCTTATACTTTTAATAGTTAGTGTGAGCACCTAAATTTTTATTATATTTAAATTTTTATCACCTTCTACTGTGTAAATATTTTTAGAAATGTAATATATACTTTTTAGCTTTATTATATTTATATATATATATATATATATAGGGTAAAAATTTAAAATAATTTAAAAGATCAATTATTAATATTAATATTATTTTTATTTTTATTTTTATCTTTATTTTAAAATAAAATAAATTATAAAATCAAAAAAAATTAAATAGTTTTTAAAATTTTTGGATGAGAATAAAAAATATGAAAAGTAGAAGTATGGATTTAAAAAGTAAAAGTAAAAGTAGGTGGAAATTGTTTAATTAAAAAGTAAAAGAAAGTGGAAAATTAAAAAATAAAAAGTAAAAAAATGTGGAAATTTAAAAAAAAAAAGTAAAAGAAATTTAAAATTAAAAAAAAAAGTAAAAGTAGCTAGAAATTAAAAAAAAATTAAAAGAAAGTGGAAATTAAAAAAGAAATAAAAAAAGTGGAAAATAAAAAAAGAAAAGTAAAAAAAGTGGGAATTTAGATATAATAAAAGTAAAAAGTGATAAATTAAAAAATAAAAGTAAAGGAAAGTGAGGAATTTATTATTATTATTATTTTTAAAAAAAAATGAGAAGTGAGAATTTTATTTAATTAAAAAATAATAAAACAATAATTAAACAAATCTGAATAAATTCCTAATTTTTTTCTTTAAATAGAAGAGAAATGTGAGGAGAAAGAATGGAAGAACGAAGAAAAAAAAAGAGAGAGGAGGGAATGGAGAGAATATTTTTTCTTCTTCTACGCTAAGAGAATTTTTACTCGTGTCATTCTTTCTTCTTCTTTCTTTCGAAAAATCCAGCAATTCATCATCCCGTTTAAGACTCCAAAAAACCCCAAAATCCAGCTTCAAAGCACCCAAAATCAGCCCCAAAAAATACCGTCAAAAGCCAACGCCGGTGAAGTCGCGTTAGAGCTCCGTCGTTTGAGGTTCTGGTTAAGCGCTATTTTTTTTTGATTTTTGCTGTTTTGGAGCTTCTCTTCACTATACCTGCCGGAAATTTTAGCAATAAAGGTTCATCCTCTCTTTAAATTTCTATTTGAATTTGTCATGTTGGATGTTTATTGATAAGTAGGGATTTTAGCCTATTAATTGCTCTCTTTTACTTGTGTTTTGGACCAAAAATGCGTGAAGGTATTCCTGAAAACTAACTTAATATGATTGCTTGCAGGGATTGTTCAAAATGAGCCAAAGGAACCATAATCAACTTATAAAGGAGTCAAAACTTGAACAAAAATCAAAACTGGGCCAAGAGGTGTGGAACGCGGACCGCGACAAAAAAGTGCGGCCGCAAAAGTATCAACACGGATATTATTTCACGGTCCGCGATATGAAGAATCAGAGAGATAATTTTTTAGGCACAAACATGAACGCGGACCACGACAAGAAGATGCGGCCGCGAAAGTACCAGCGCGACCGCAAAGGGAATTTCGCGGACTGCGGTTGCTAAGGTTCAGAGAGTGTATAATTCAAGCAAAAATGAGAAAGGCGGTCCGCGTCAAAGTTACGCGGCCGCGGAAGTCTCTCACGTGGACGCGGTAGATATTACGCGGTCCGCAAAACAAGGTTCAACCCAGGTCCAGATGTGAAGAAACGCGGACCGCGATCAGAATTACGCGGCCGCGAAAGCAAGTGTGCGGCCGCGGTCAGAATTACGCGGCCGCGAAACTTCCGCAGGGGTATTTCTGTCCGAAAATTTCAGCTTAGTATAAATAGATCTTTTTGTCAATTCTAGGTTATGTTATTTTTTTGCTGAGCGCGTGAGACGTCTAGGTTTTTCTTTTTGGGCAATTTTGTACAAGATTTACTTTATAACATTAGATTTTCATCTTTTAATTTAGTATTATGGATTATATCTTCTCCTTATCTTTGATTTCTACTATTATTATGAGTAGCTAGACCCATAGCTAAGGTTGTGACACAGTCCTAGTGTGAGTATTTAATGGGTCTTGAATTTTAGGGCTTGGATATTTATGGGTTAGTGATATTTAGCCTAGTTCTTGCTAGAATTATAGAATTAGTGGTTGCAAACTCTGATTCATGCCTTTATGATTTGGTTTCTTCTTGAGAAAGAGGGATTAAGTCTGGAAAAACTAGGCTAACAAGGAATTGGAGTGAACTCAAGAAATTGATAGCCCCAATTAAAGGGTTAAACCTAGAGATAGTAATACCCGACTTTAGCTAATAGCACATGACTTGCATGAATACCCAGTTGGACTTGAGAAAGCCAAATTGGGCAAAATCACTCAAACTATCGAGAGATATAGAGTGAGTACTTGGGTGTGATGGCTATATTACAGTCCCAAATTAATCAAGCTTGCCCTAGATTCTTACTACCCGTTAGATGTCCACCTAGGCGAAAGTCACTACCCTAGTCCTTTTAAATACTTGAAAACCAACATAAAAAATATTGTACTTAGCTTTAATCTTAGCATACAATAGAAATAAAAATAGAAGTAGAATCAACACCATCATGTTTGGAAGTGAAATTAGGAACAACACACACAACTAGATTTAGATAAATACCTAATTTCGAATCAATTAACTCCCTGTGGAAATCGATCCCGACCTTGTTGGGTAAAACTACATCGACCATCCTCGCTACTCAATAGTGGTGTAGGTTTGGACCAGATTAATTTTTGGCGCCGTTGCCGGGGAGTTAGATGGTCTTAGCTATATATCTAACTATTTGTGTGTTTTGTTTTTCTTTCCTTTTATTTTTCTAATTTTTGTGTGTCAATTGCTTTTAGGTACCAAATGGCTCTTAACGAAGTCCTCGGACATATTCCTCAGGGGGAGGAGGTAGATGAAAATGAAGTGGACGAGGTTCATCTTGAACCTCAAGTACAAAGAAGAGGCCGCCCGTCTCATGACAACGTTCCAAACCTTCCCCCACCTCCTCCAAGGGCAGCACACCGGGTGTTGCCCAATGAAGGCTACGCAAGTGCAATTGTCCCGCCCCAAATTCGGGTTTGGTAATTTTCAAATAACCAATGTCATGGTTACTCTATTAGAACAAATGAGTTTCTTCACCGGAGCTCCACATCAGAATGCATATAAGCATCTCAAAGGTTTTGTAGACACATGATGTGGGAACAAGCAGACGAATGTATCTGAGGACGCTTTGAGATTAAGGCTTTTCCCTTTATCACTTAGAGGGAAGGCTTTGGATTGGCTTGAGAGGCTAGCCAACCATTCCATCACCACTTGGGATGATTTGGCCGAGAAGTTCATAGCAAAGTTCTTTTCTCCGGGACATATGGCAACATTGAGAGATGAAGTCCTTGCTTTTAGACAAGAGCCAAATGAACCGTTACATGAGATTTGGGAACGGTACCAGACAATGGTCAAAGAGTGCCCCAATAACGATATGACTAAAGCAATGATCCAACAACCTTTTATAGGGGTATCAACAGAACTAATCAGTGTGTGGTGAATCAGCTCGCAAGGGGTAACTTCATGAACACGCCATATTCAGAAGCATGTGAAATATTAGATGAGATGACGGACACCTCTTCAGCTTGGCAAAGTCGGGCCAACGTTCCTCAGGGTGACCCTAATGTTATCCACCTTCACAAGGAACTCCATGATCACGGACCAGCCATAGCAGAGTTGACAACTACCATGAATCAGTTAGCCAAGGCACAACTTCAGCAGGTTCAGGGGTCAAAGCAAGTAAATTCCATGGAAGGAGTGAATGTAATGGTTAACAAGAGGAGACAAAGATGTCAACAATTTCAACACAATCAGGATCAATTTGAGCAAAATGGTAGTGGTTACGACCAAGATGACGCTTATGACGATCAAAGTGAAGAGGTTCAATATGTGAACAATTACCAAGGTCAACGGAGCAGTGCTCCAAATTAACAACAATGGAGATCACATGGAAACAATCAAAATTGGGGTAACCAAAGCCAAGGGAATTGGAATAGTGGCAATAACAACAATCTGAACAATTGGGGGAACAACAATCAATATTGGGGGAATCAAGGAAATAACCAAGGCAATTGGGGTGGCAACAATAATAGTAATTGGGGAGGCAATGGAAACCAAGGGGGTTGGAACAACAATAATCAAGGGAACCGGGGGTCGGGCCCTTAAAGGCCCCCGATGTATTAACAACCTAACAACCCGCCTCCATATCCGTCACAAGGGCAAAGTTCTTCCAACAATGAGATGGGACGGATAGAAAGTATGTTCAAGCAAATGATGGAAAGAAATGCCGACTCCGATGCCAAAATAGCCTCTCACATTACTTCTATCCGCAACTTGGAAGTGCAAATGGGTCAAATTTCTCAAGCATTGAATACCTGCCCTAAGAGGTCACTACCAAGTGATACGGTAGTAAACCCGAAGGGTGGGAACAATACAGGCCATGCTATGGCGGTGACTACAAGAAGCGGTAGAGGTGGATATGCAAGTACCTCCAATTCAAGAAAGATTGTGAATGATGATTTGGTTGTGCAAGAAGATGATGAGATCTAAGCCAATGATGCGAATGTGAATGATGAAGATAGACATTGATGATAACGTGGAGGAGACACAAAATGATGTGAAGCCGTCTAGGGAACATGTGATAGACATACCAGAAATGGTAGTGCCCAAAGCCAAGGCCCCTTTGCCAAGGCCTCCTCCACCGTATCCTCAAAGGCTTGCAAAGCAAAACAACGAGAACCAATTCAATAAATTCATTAATATGATGAAAAGTTTGTCCATAAATGTACCTTTAGTTAAAGCTCTAGAACAAATGCCGGGATATGCCAAGTTCATGAAGGACTTGGTAACAAAGAAGATGTCAATGAACTGTGAGACGATCAAAATGACAAATCAAGTGAGTGCTATTGTGCATTCCATGGATCCAAAGCTAGAAGATCCCGGTGCCTTTACAATTCCATGCACTATCGGTAGTGCCAATTTCGCCAAAGCCTTGTGCGATTTGGGAGCAAGCATTAATTTGATGCCATATTTTGTGTTCAAAACATTGGTGATTGGGCAACCAAGACCTACTTCCATGAGGTTGCAAATGGCGGACCGAACAATGAGGAGGCTATTGGGGATAATTGATGATGTGCTAGTTCGGATCGACAAGTTCATACTTCCCGCAGATTTTGTGATACTCGACTGTGAGGTTGACTATGAGGTGCCAATCATATTGGGGAAACCTTTCCTAGAAACAGCGAAGGCATTGGTTGATGTAGAAGCTGGGGAGCTCACCTTCCGGGTGGGAAATGAAAAGGTTATGTTCCACGTATACAAGTCAATAAGGCAGCCTAATAGCAATGAAGTATGCTCTTTTGTGGATCTTGTGATAGAGGTGATTGTTGATGACATGAATGCTATGATCAATGTGGAAGACCTTCAGGAAGCTGTGTTGTTGAGTCATGAGGATGATGAGAAGGCAGGCTTGATATGATGTGCAAATGCTTTGCAAGGAATGGGATCCTACACATATGGACCCCGTAAACTTTCCCTGGACCTTGAGAACCGGAAAACTCCGCCAACAAAGCCCTCAATCGAGGAGCCACCAACATTGGAGTTGAAGCCCTTGCCTTCATACCTCAGGTATGAGTTCTTAGGCCCTTGTTCCTCATTACCTGTTATTCTTTCTTCGTGCTTAACTAATGTGCATGTATATTCCACCCTTGCGGTGCTTCAAAGAAGGAAGAAGGCAATAGGTTGGACATTAGCAGATATTCGGGATATAAGCCCCGCCTTCTGCATGCACAAAATCATATTGGAGAAAGATGCCAAACCCTCCGTGGAACATCAAAGGAGGTTGAACGAGGCCATGTAAGAGGTAGTCAAGAAAGAGATCATCAAGTGGCTAGATGCAGGGGTTGTGTACCCTATTTCTGATAGTCCATGGACTTTGCCGGTATAATGTATCCCAAAGAAGAGGGCATGACTGTGATCACAAATGATAGAAATGAATTGATCCCCACAAGAACTGTCACCGGTTGGAGGGTATGCATGGATTATAGAAAGCTGAACAAAGTGACCCGCAAAGACCATTTTCCATTGCCATTTCTCGACCAAATGTTGGATAGACTTGCCGGGCGTGCTTATTATTGCTTTTTGGATGGGTACTCCGGGTACAACCAGATTCTCATTGCACCCGAAGACCAAGAGAAAACCACCTTCACCTGTCCGTATGGCACATTTGCATTCTCACGGATGCCGTTTGATTTGTGTAATGCACCGACTACCTTTCAGTGGTGTATGATGGCAATATTTACAGATATGGTGGATGACTCCCTAGAGGTGTTCATGGATGATTTTAGTATTGTGGGGGATTCCTTTGAAGAATGTTTGGATAATCTTTACAAAGTGTTGGCCCGATGTGAAGAGACCAACTTAGTGCTTAATTGGGAAAAGTGCCACTTTATGGTCGAGGAAGGCATTGTCCTCGACCATAAGATCTCCAAGAACGGTATTGAAGTGGACAAAGCAAAAATTGAAGTGATATAAAAACTCCCTCCTCCGACTTCCGTCAAGGGAGTGAGGAGCTTTCTTGGTCACGCAGGGTTTTACCGTAGGTTCAGCAAGGATTTCTCAAAAGTGGTGAACCCCTTGTGTAAGTTGTTGGAAAAAGATACCAAGTTTGTGTTCAATGATGATTGCATGAAAGCTTTTGAGATACTCAAGTATAGGGTGACTACCACTCCCATCATTATCGCACCTAATTGGAGCTTACCATTTGAGCTCATGTGCGATGCTAGCGACGTTGCGGTAGGAGCGGTATTGGGGTAAAGAATCAACAAGATATTTCATCTGGTCTATTATGCAAGCAAAATAATGAACGATGCCCAAGTCAACTATACGGTGACCGAGAAAGAGCTATTAGCCATTTTCATCGCCATGGAAAAGTTCCGCCCGTACCTCATGGGTACCAAAGTGATTGTGCACACCGATCACGTGGCACTTCATTATTTGATGAGTAAAAAGAACTCTAAGGATAGGTTGATGAGATGGGTTCTTCTTCTACAAGAGTTTGACCTTAAAATCATAGACCGAAAAGGGAGTGAAAATCAAGTGGCGGACTATTTATCCCGCTTGGAAGAGGAGGGGCGGCCCCATGATGGCCTCGAGATTAATGATTCATTTCTGGATGAACAACTCCTCTCTGTGTCTGTGACTGGGATACCTTGGTTCGCCAATGTGCTAACTTTCTTGTGACCGGCATTGTCCCGAATGAGCTCTCTTCAAACCAAAGAAAGAAGCTCAAACGGGACTACTTGGATTATTATTGGGACGAGCCATATCTTTTCAAAATTTGCAATGATGGTGTTATCTGGAGATGTTTTCCGGAAAAAGAGCAATTGAGTATTCTTGAAGCTTGCTATTCCTCGCCCTATGGTGGTCACCATGGTAGGTCAAGAACTTCTACAAAGGTCCTAAGCTGTGGATTCTATTGGCCCACCTTGTACAAAGACGCTAGCGAGATTTTTAGGCATTGTGATGAGTGTCAAAGAGCTGGTGGCATTTCCAAGAAGAATGAAATGCCCCTCACCACTATTCTTGAGATTGATATTTTCGATGTGTGGGGCATTGACTTTATGGGGCCATTTGTGAGTTCATGTGGGAACACTTATATTCTGGTTGCTGTTGATTATGTTTCTAAATGGGTTGAAGCTGTGGCTTTTCCCAACAATGAGGCACAGAGTATGGTGGCTTTTTTAAAGAAAAATATCTTCACAAGGTTCGGCACCCCAAGGGCTATCATTAGTGATGGGGGTTCTCATTTTTGCAACAAAGCCTTCGATACTTTACTTTCTAAGTATGGTGTCAATCATAAGGTGTCAACACCTTATCACCCACAGGCTAGTGGACAAGTTGAGGTCTCCAACAGGGAGATCAAGAGCATATTATCCAAGACTGTCAATGCAAACCGGACTGATTGGTCAAGGAAACTTGACGATGCTTTATGGGCCTATCGTACATCTTACAAGACACCAATTGGTATGTCACCGTACCGATTGGTATTTGGGAAAGCATGCCATCTTCCAGTTGAATTAGAGCACAAGGCTATGTGGGCACTGAAGAAGTTGAATCTTGAATGGGATGTAGCTGTCAATCTCTGGGTAGAGAAACTAAATGAACTTGATGAGTTCTGATTCCATGCTTATTCCAGTTCATCCTTATATAAGGACAAGATGAAGTACTTACATGACAAATATATCCAAAACAAAAAATTCAAGGAGGGTGACTTGGTTCTTCTACTTAACTCTCGGTTAGGATGTTTCCAAGAAAGCTCAAGTCAAAGTGGAGTGGCCATTTTGAAGTGGTGCATGTAACTCCGTTTGGTGCTCTCGATTTGAAAAACAAAAATGGTGAAATCTTTAGAGTCAATGGGCATCGAGTGAAGCATTACCTTGGGAACATTGATGATAGACACGTAGTGGCCTTGATCCAGTTCAAATGATGATGGTAACATGCGTCGTGCTGCGGCGTTAAATCATGCGCTTCTTGAGAGGCAACCCATATGTTTTTCTTTCTTTTGATTTTTTTCTTAGATTAGGCATTATTTTGGATTAACTGGTTGTGAAGTGTATGTAGGAACTGGTTGTGCAGTGCAAGATTTTGACAGGGAAAAATTTGGCCAAGTGTTGGAAGTTCGCAGACCGCGCCAAAAATTTTGCGGTTCGCGTGAGCATTTCGCGACAGCACATTTTTGTCTGCGGACGCGTACTTGAAAAGAGCAAAATGCCAACTCTCTGAAGTTGGATTGTCAAAAATCCTTCAGAGACCGCGGCCGCGTTCCAATTTTTGCGGACCGCGTTGAATTTGGCGGCCGTGGCCAATATTCTGCGGACCGCACCCATGTGCTTGAAGCTGATCTACATAAGGTAACATAGCGCGGACCGCGATAGAATTTTGCAGCCGCGCTCATGTAAGACGGTGGGTTCCACAGTTGATTAGTATAAATAAGGGTTCCTTAAACAGTTTACACTTTTCGAACCCTAACATTTCACCGCACAAAAAGCACTGTTCATCTCATCCTGTGCTCAATTTTCATCTTATTCACATTAAGAGTTCATCTCCTACTACAATTTTACAACTGGTATGTTCAATTCCATGATATGCTTTTATCTTTTTCTTGTCTTTTCTCTTTGTTTTAATTTCTTTTGTTAGTTAGGGTTAGATGCATGCCATGATCTCAAATTAATGCTTAATTGATACTTAAATACATATGGGTAGTGTTTATATGCCTAATGGGGGATGGGGTTAGTAATTTTGCATGGTTAATTGAACTAATTTTTGCACACTTAGTGAAAACCCTAGTTATCAGTGTTCTTAGTACCGATATTATTGGAATTTTGCGGCCACGGTCCACTTTTACGCGGTCCGCGATATGGTAGGCGGCCGCGTTTATTTTTTTCGCGGTCCGCACTACCCCAGCTTTTAGTTACTGAGTAATTGCTAAGAGTTTGCGGCTGCGGTCACTTTTACGTAGTCCGCAGCTGGTCCTTCGTAGTTGCGTTCAAGTTTTCGCGGTCCGCGCTTGTGAACTTCAAAGAGTCTATTAATTGCTTTCGCGGCAACGTTCATTTTTTTGCGGTCCGTGATTGCTCATTCGTGACTGCGTCTACTTTTTTGCGGCCCGCGTGTGTCCAAGATCAGAGAGACAGTAGTCTGAACCTGACCTCTTCGCGACCGCATTCACTTTTTTGCGGTCCGCAATGCCCTGTTTTGAGAAGAACTGTTATTCATTTTATCTGTGCTGCTTTAAGGTATGATTGAATGCCAATTTTAATTATCTTTCACTAATTGTGTGTTGCAGAATATGGTGCGATCTCGTGGAGGAGCAGAAAAATAAGAAGGGAGGGAAGAATCCTCCCGAGGCCGGGGCAAAGGAAAGCAGGCTTTGCCCTTAGCAGCTCAAAGAATCCTAAGCAAAAAGAAAACCCTCACTAGACCTCCTGCCGAATCATCAGACACAAGTGAATATCTCCCATCCCGGGAGATTTCTGAGGGGGAATATACACAACCTCGAAAAGAGGCCCAATCACAACCCTTTCGCCTAATCGATGAAGCTACCTCCTCTTCTGGGTCGTCTGATAGCTCAGAGGGAGGTAGCGAGGCATCGGAGCCATCTTCCCCACCTGTTGCAACTCTGGCCTCAACAGCTGCTCCTATCAATATAGATGAGGATGACGAGGTCCCGAATGACGGGAGATGGGGTGATACTAATGTGGGTGGTCTTTCTAGATCAAGGAAACCGGAGGTGTGGGTGGATAGATTCGCGAGTGATAAAGCATACCTCAAATTCCGGGAATGGTGGCCCTAAAGGTCGCTCATCTTTGAGCGACAGTTTATAGACAGAGATCTCCTTCCTCACAATCCAAATGTCAAGAGACAGTCTGAGGAGAGAAAAGGATGGAAGTACTTCACCTGCAAGATTCCGGATGCCAATTAGTACCTTGTCAGGGAGTTCTACGCAAATGTTGCCCATATAAAAAAGGGCACCACTGTGACAAAGGTACGGAACTTGAAGATACGGTTTGATGGCGACACCTTGGACAAATATGCCGGTTTTGAGGATGTGGAAGCTGTACAGTATTTGGAGAAGATGACCCTAGATAAAGCAGCCCGACCTTGGCTAGCAGAAGTAATAGCCATCCCAGGGACAACACAGGCCTGGCTCGCAGCTGGAGTCCCAATCGCTAGAAACACCCTCAGTTTTGAAGCCAAAGGGTGGTGCACATTTGTATGCAGCCGGCTTAATCCTAGCCATCATCATAGTGACATCCCACTCTCCCGGGAGATCCTAATAACTTTCATCATGTCGGGGTATCCAATCAATGTGGGGAACCTCATGTCCCACCACATCTCCAAAGGAACCGGAAAAGAAGAAAGGTCCTATCCCTACCCCAACTTCATCACTATGTATCTCGAGGACCAAGGGGTAGAGGGGAGGCACTATGACATGAAGGTAAAGCCGAAGAAACCTTTCTTATGGTATAGCCTTCAAGGACCGGACAACCCTAAAGCAAAGGGTAAAGCCACTACCTCCACTGGCCAGTCTGAAGAGTCAAGGGTAGTGGCCACCGGGTAAGAGCCTTCCACAGTAGAGGGACCTTCAGTTGTCATGCCTCCTCCTTCATCTGGGCCATCCATCACTGTGCCACTATCTGTGCCCTCATCTTCTACTTACCCCCAGACTGCACTGCGGGTTTCTCAGACCTTATCCAACATTAACAACTGGATGCAGGCAGCTACATCAAAGTTGTCTGTCTTATCCAGTGCATTAGCAACACAGTCAACCCCAACACAGCTTCAGGTACCTCCATCAGTAGAGGATTCATTGACGGAGTTTTTGGACAACCAGAAGAAGTACCTGGACAACCAAAAGAAGATCCTGGAGACTTTGGATACTCATGGCAAGGTGATCAAGGATCTGGGCAAGCAGGTAAAGAAGATGAGAAAGACTCGGGCCTCAAAGGAGTCAGTGAAGAAGCTGAAGAGGGAGATAGAGAAGTTCACTTCTGCTGGAGATATCCCACTTTACTTGCTTATGGAGGAGACTGCCCTAGCAACACATGCAGCAGAGCATGAGCCAGACAGAGCTCCAGTTAGAAGATTTGTGGTCCCCCAGTTAGAGGATTTGGAGATCCAGTTAGAGGACCCGGAGGGAGCTGATGATCCTATACAGTCCGAGGACCCCACTCATGTGCCTGACCCCATGCAGACAGAGACTACATAGGTAGTTTTCTTTACTCTCTAACCCTTCCCTGATCTTATTTTGATATTAGCATTGAGGACAATGCTATATTTTATTTGGGGGTAGTCCATTTTGATTTGGTGATGATTTGATAACATTGGTATGTAATAATTATGATACTATTTTTCTTTACCTTTATTTATAGTTAGTTTAACTTTCATTATTTTTCACTTTTGGTATGTATATGTTACACCCCATGTTTTCGTACGTGAAAGTGCGCCATGAATAAATTAATGGAAGCTCGGAAATGAGATGTTACATCCCGATTTTTCGTACAATAAAGTTTCGTCGTAAGTTAATCGACGTAAGTTCAGGAATGAAATTATTTTAAGATTATAAGTATTATGCTAATTCAAAGAAAGCCCGGTAAAATCTTTTTCAAGAATATCATACGGATTTTTCCCTACTTCGATCCGACGTTATGTGTTTTCACAAAAAAAATCGGTTCAGGTATGTTAAGGTTATCCCTTCTTTCTTTTTGGCATGATCCAAATAATACAAATGAAACGAGCAAAATACGCAACTTTCATAAATGACTATATTCATAGAAATACTAGGAGTGTCTATATTCTTGATTCTCCATGTGAATTATTATTATATCTTCTGTTCATGGGTCTTAGAAAAATATGTATTTGATAAAGTTTATCTGAAAGGCATATTGATTTTTATGACATTCCGAGAAATCTTATTAACGTATTTCTTATGCATTTCATGCATTTATACACGTACATTGACCCATGACCAGATGGCGTTATATACGCATATATATGTATATTATATGGATATGGGATATGAAAAAAGGTTACGGCGTTATATACGCACCACCACCTGATCAGCTGATATACGTTGATGATTTGCCCACAATGGCCGAAATGATATAGTGGGATGCCCTCAGAGGCTTGATGATGTTATGAACGCATATACCTATGCATGGTATGGCATTTATATGCATATTCATGACATTATAAAAATAAAATGATTCACAGAGCTATGCAGACATACATGTCGAGTCTTTTACTCCATGTTTCTCTCATGTCTATTATTTACTGATTTTCATTCCTTGCTTCACTTGATACTAACACATTTACCTTTGACCTCATGGTTAGATACAAGTTGATTGGCAAAGATTAGCTCTAGTTGTGACCTTTAGACTCTTGCGTTGGCTAAAACAATCATCGAGTGGTTTCCTTGAGCCATTTGTGATTTTAAATCTTAGCTAGAGTTGTTGTGGGCTCTCGACTCTGTTATCTTTAACAATCCAGCGGCTTGAGAGGTGAGGTATTGAATTGCAAGTCCAAGTCCCGTGCCAATAAGTCTAGAACTTGCCCTGAATGTTTGTCTAGGCGAAATTCTGAGGGTAGCTCGACTTGAGAAATGATTGTATGCTCTCTTTGGTCCAAGTTGAACTTTGAAAGCTTCTGTAGCCTACCAATATGATATCCCTAGTCAACTCCTTTGAGCCTAAGCCTTTTTCATTCAATAGCCACATTACAAGCATTTATCCATTCTATAATGACCCTTTCTTGGCACTCAATCTTTCCTTAGCATTCATGATGAAAAATTAGCAAAAGCATATGTTTGGGGGAGAGACGATTAATTTGAAAGTGATAAAAGGTTCAAAGAAGAAAAAGAAAGGCAAAGAAAAGGAAGAAAAGCCAAAAAGAAATACGTCAAAAAGAAAGAGAAGGTTGAAGGGATTCAAAGAGCATAATGATGAAAGGCAAGGAATGATGAGAGAAGAAGAAAAATGATTATCATGAGTAAGAAAGAGTGACGGTTTGTCTCTCTAGTTCCCCTAAGGAAGAAGAAAAATGACTCAAAGAGTCAAGAAAGTATGAGCCGAAATGAGAAAATGAAGTGCTTAAGGAAAGATGAAACCATCATAGTTCGTTATGTCCTACCTTGATCCAAAAGCCTTCATTACATCCCTGCTAAAGCCCTATATGATTTCAAGTTGAGTGAGCCTACATTAGTGATGATTTACATAAGGGGCAAGCTTATGGTACTTAGAGCCGGACTTGTGGCATTCTTTTGAGAGTGATGAGCGCACTTCTTTACAATCTTTGTTTTGACTGTTACATTCTAAAAAGAGAGATTTGCTCATGGAGAGTAGAGGAGGAGGAGTTTGGGATCCACAATGACCTACATGAGAGAGCGAGCTTCCTTGATGAATTGAGTCAACTCTTGATGCTCTAGTGTCACATTAGAACTATGGAACTTAAAAGGTCATAACATGACATTGTTGATAATTCATTTGTGTTGAGGGTAATTGTTAGTCCCAATTGATGCTTGATGAAGTCACCTTTTGCCAGTTGAAATATCTTTTCCTTTTTCTTGTGGAGGTGGGAATTACCTTATTTGCTTGAGGACAAGCAAAAGCTTAAGTTTGGGGAGTTGATAAGTAGGGATTTTAGCCTATTAATTGCTCTCTTTTACTTGTGTTTTGGGCCACACCTTACTTGCTTGCACATATTGTTCAAAATGAGCCAAAGGAGCCATAATCAATTCATAAAGGAGTCAAAACTTGAACAAAAATCAAAACTGGGCCAAGAGGTGTGGAACGCGGACCGTAGCAAAAAAGTGATGCCGTAAAAGTATTATTGCAGACGCGGCCATTATTTCGCGGTCCGCGATATGAAGAATTATAGAGATGATTTTTTTAGGCACAAACATGAATGCGGACCGCGACAAGAAGATGCGGCCGCGAAAGTGCCACCGCAATGGGAATTTCACGGACCGCGGTTGCTAAGGTTCAGAGAGTGTATAATTCAAGCAAAAACGAGAAGGGCGATCCGCGTCAAAGTTATGCGGCCGCGGAAGTCTCTCATGCGGTAAAAATTACGCGGTCTGCAAAACAAGGTTCAACCCCGGTCCAGATGTGAAGAAACGCGGACCGCGACGCGAAACTTCCGCAAGGTTATTTTTGTCTGAAAATTTCAGCTTAGAGTAAATAGATCTTTTGTCAATTCTAGGTTATGTTATGCTTTTGCTGAGTACGTGAGATGGCTAGATTTTCTTTTTGGGCAATTTTGTACAAGATTTACTTTATATCATTAGATTTTCATCTTTTAATTTAGTATTATGGATTATATCTTCTCCTTATCTTTGATTTATGCTATTATTATGAGTAGCTAGACCCATAGCTAGGGTTGTTACTCAACCCTAGTGTGGGTATTTAATGGGTCTTGAATTTTAGGGCTTGAATGTTTATGGATTAGTGATATTTAGCCTAGTTCCTTCTAGAATTATAGAATTAGTAGTTGCAAATACTGATTCATGCTTTTATGATTTGGTCTCTTCTTGAGAAAGAGGGATTAAGTCTGGGAAAACTAGGCTAACAAGGAATTGGGGTGAACTCAAGAAATTGATAGCCCCAATTAAAAGGTTAAACCTAGAGATAGTAATACCCGACTTGAGCTAATATCACATGACTTGCATGAATACCCAGTTGGACTTGAGAAAGCCAAATTGGGCAAAATCACTCAAACTATCGAGAGATATAGAGTGAGTACTTGGGTGTGATGGCTATATTACGATCCCAAATTAATCAAAATTCGTACTACCCGTTAGATGTCCACCTAGGCGAAAGTCACTATCCTAGTCCTTTTAAATACTTGAAAACCAACGTCAAAAATATTGTTCTTAGATTTAATCTTAGCATACAATAGAAATATAAATAGAAGTAGAATCAACACCATCATATTTGGAAGTGCAATTAGGAACAACACACACATCTAGATTTATATAAATACCTAATTCCAAATCAATTAACTCCCTGTGGAAATCGATCCCGACCTTGTTGGGTAAAACTGCATCGACCATCCTCGCTACTCAATAGTGGTGTAGGTTCCGATCATTTATTTGTTAGAATAGAGTCTGCTAGATTAAATTGATATAAATCCTCGTAAGTTTGATTACTTGCATAATATCTCTGATTAGTTATTTGAGGTTTATTAGATAGTATTCTGTCTTAGTTTAGTTTGGTTAGTTTATAATTAATTGCTAAGTGGATCATATGATTTGTTTGCAAATTAATTTTAGGCATCATTAGTTAGTAAGGTTAAATGACCCACGTTTTGGGCCCAAGACAAGAAGAATAATTAATTTGTTTTCGTGTTCCCAATAAAGATGTAAGCTAGCTCTCCTTTATAAATTAATATAACTTCAAATGACTTCCATAATACCTACGACATTCACAATAACCTCCATAATTCAATAGCTTCACAAATAATCTCAAAGTAGTTTAGCAAAATTAACTCATGAACATCATAGCTTGCTTTAGGCGCGATTAATTTTAAATCATCGTGACTATGGGTACGGCTCCCGTGGCATAATCATGATACATAACCCCAAATTCGAGTGTGCGTTTCACGTGACTCGACCTTACAACTTCAAATCAATTAATAATAATAAACATATTGCAAATCACGGGTATGTTTCACGTGGTGCAATTTGCAATATGTATAAAAATAATGAATGCGCAACATCGCGACTTGTTCAAATAAATTCCATAAATATTAAAAGCGGTTAAAAAGTAAAAATGCACAATAGGTTTTAAATGTGTAATAAATCATAAAATTAGGCCAATTATTAATAGTTAAGTGACCGTGCTAAAACTACGGAACTCGGGAGTGCCTCACACCTTCTCCCGGATTAACAGAATTTCTTACCCGGTCTTCTGTATTCGCGGACCGTAAAATAGAGTCAATTTCCTCGATTTGGAATTTTAAAAATAAACCGATGATTTGGGACACCATAATAAATATTCCAAGTGGCGACTCTAAATTAAATAAATAATCCCATTTGGATTAATGTCATTTTAATTGAAAAAACTCCCTATTCCTCGGGAAAAAGAAGGTGTGACAGCTCTGGCGACTCCGCTGGGGATCGAACCCAGAATCTCTGGTTCAAGGTTCAGAATTCGAGCTTAGATGATTTTTATACTTGGCTTTTGTTTATTATCTGATTTTTATGTGTTTGAGCCTAATGTGCTAAATGCCGCTTTTTACTGCTTTGATATTTTGTGATATGTATATAAACTGTTACGAAAATCCTTCTTCTCTCTAAATCTTCTAAATCTTACGGGAAATATGCATTTTACGTGGCTTCTTTTCTGTTAGAGTCATACCCTAATTTTAGAACGAGGATCGGACAAGTTGCAAAGTCAGTGAAGCTTCTGTATTCCCGGTACGCTGCCTCCCCCTCCCCCCCTCCCCGGCTCGAGTTGTCCGCTCGGGTAAGCCAGGTCTAGAACAACACACCCAGGATTTAAACCTAGAATAAAGTGCCTCATGTGGGATCTCTAGTAGGAACGTTTGTTTGCATCACGTGCATTTCACTTTGAGGACTCAACACAGAGGTTGGGTCCGTCTAGGACAGGTGTACCCAATATAAAAGACCATCCTGATGCGTTTTTAGGTGCTACTTGTGCATATATTTGTTTCGGCTAGCATGTTGATCGGTTTCTAAAATAGGGAAAGAAAATTTAAAAGAAAAAAAAAACACAAGAGTGAAAGGTAGGTATTTGAAAATTTTCGAAACTCTGCCGAAATTTTGAAAAAGAAAAAAGAAAGAAAATAAATTGATGTTTTCAAAAGTCATGCTTCTTCCCCTATTCCGTCAAAACTGACCAAACTACGCGGGTCTGATTCTCACCGGATGTGAGATACGTAGGCAAACCTCATCGGTTCTGGCCCCAATTTTCAAAAATACAAAAATAATTTCATTTAATTCCTTCTTTAGAAGTCTTTCTTTAGAAAATCCCAAATAAAAAAAATTAAAACAAAAGATATTTTCTTTCTTTTTAGAAGTCTTTCATTCAAAAAATAAAATCAAATCAAAATCCAAAAATATGTTTTTTTCCCTTCTTTAGAAGTCTTTCTTCGAAAAAAATAAAATAAAAATTGAAATTCAAAAAAGCAATATTTTCTTTCCTCTTTAGAAGTTTTTCTTTTCAAAAATTCTCAAAAAAAAAACATAAAAAGAAATATATTTAAAAATAAATGTAACAAAAAAAATCAAAAATATTTTCTTTACTCCTAAAGAAGTTTTCCTTTCAAAAATTCCCCTCCAAAAAAAAAAAACAAAAATATCAAAACTCAAAAATATGCTCCTTGTTAAAAGTTTTCGTGGTCTATTTTGTGTATGAGTAAAAAAAGATAAAGAAAAAAAGAGTTAGTTTGTTTACTTTATTCCTGATCTTCCCCAAACTACACAAGATCTGATTCATGCGGCGTTATGATACATAGGCAATCCCCATCAGATTCGATCATAGCCATTAAATAAATCGAGTGAAAAAAAAAGAGAAAAAAGAAAAATAAATAAAGGAGTGACAAAAATAACAAAGAAAAATAAAGAGCGAAAAACAACCAAAAAAAGAAAGAAAGAAGAAAGCAAGAGTGAAAAAAAAAACCCAAAAGAGAACGCTTTGTCCAATTTGAAAACGAAAATCGCCGAAAGGTTCCTTGAATATGTTGTCAAATGCCGCGAGCAAGCTGCTAGGGTAAAGCCTCCAATAGACGAAGCAGAAATAGTTACGGTTTTCCTACAGGCCCAAGAGGCGGACTACTTCCAGAATATGATGTCTGCTATGGGTAGACCGTTCGCCGAGACTATCAAAATTGGGGAGATGGTCGAAAATGGTTTAAAAACGGGCCGAATCTTTAGTCATACTCCCTTTAAGGCCACATCACAGGCCGTTCAAAGGGTTTGATGAACAGAAATCGAAGAGATGAGGAATTTGATCGGGCGCTGAAGGTCATTGCAGCCATTGCCGAGACAAAAGAAAAGTCAAAAAACGGTTGCCAAGCCTGAAAGTTCCCCATCAGACGGTAGTTTCGGTAGTCAGTCTTGCTATTTTTTCTGCGTCCAGATTATCTCAGGGTGTGATTCGGATGTTTTACTTTATTGTTTTACTTTCCGATGTAAACCCTTCTATCATTAAAATTTTTTAAAAAAAAAAAATCAAAAAAAATTAATATTTCATTATCCAAGAATGTCTCTTTTCTTAATTTTATCACTTTTTCTTATTCTCTTTTCAGTTCTGTTAATACAGATTATAATAACATGACATGCTTGCGGATTTCATGCCTAGATCCTAAAACGTAGTCAGACCTCGAAATAATGAAATAAGAAACAGAATGTTTTGAAGACAAGGCTTGTAAGAAAATAAATAGAAAATTGGAACGAAGCTGAGATTCCCTCTCTTCGGATCATTGTTGAAGCCGAGATTGAGGATAATATAGATTGATTCAAGAACGGATTTGAATAATTGACACTGATTGATGAAAAATAATTGGTCGTAATTTGCCACGGGCAGTTATACTAACAAAGAATGGCTCGTGTCTATAACAAGAAAGTGCGGCCCAAGAAATTTGAAATAGGACAACTCATTCTGAGATGTATCCTCCCACCTCATGAAGAAGTTAAAGGAAAATTACTCCAAATTAGAAAGGTCCATACATTATAACGAGAGTGCTGCAAAAAGGAGCGTTGTACCTAAGAAGCATCGAAGGAAATGACCCCTAGATAATTGTCAATGCAGACGCGGTCAAAAGGTATTATGTTTGAGCCTTTTACGCAACTTTAATGCTCTCTTATTGGGATGACGAAGGCTTTCATTCTTGATACCCAAATACTATTAACCCTTTGCAAACCCTTTGATACCTTTTCTTTGATTACCCTCTTTGGAACTTGAAAGTGTTATATATATTAAAAAAAATACAAAAGAAAATGAAATGAAAAATGAAAAAAAAAGGAAAATGTAAGGAAATAGAAAGAGAAAAGAAAACGAAAAAAAAGTTCCTTGAACTACGTTCGACTTGATTCCGAAAGGATATATAGACAGCCTCTCTCTCGGGTTCAGTCACACCAAAACAAAAATCCAAACTCTCCCAAAAGTGAAACTAGGGCAGATGTTATAATGGTTTCGCGATGGTTTCACCTAAAAGGTTCCAAAATTGTAGTTCAATCCAAATTCTTTTTACCCCAAATCATGTTCAAGTCCTTCCGATCAATCGGCAAAGAAGTTCAAAATGGAAGGATACAATTACTTAGATCTGATGCAATCAAATGAGAGAAATTAAAATGAGAGAATCTCGTTAGTAAAAACTCGTAAAGAGCACTATAAGGCAATGGTGAGAAGAGAAATGAAAGAGGTTAGTCGGTGAAAACCCGCAAAGGGCGCCATTGATCGAAAAAGAGGATTCCCACAGTTACTGGCATCGACATAGTCCTGGGCAAGGTTTTTCGGTTTCGAGGCAAAAATTTGATGAATTTCTGAGAGTCGGACGGTTTACACATATCACGCTTCCAGTCCAAAAGGCATGTCATGTTCATTGAAGTCCGCATGTACTCCAGATAAGTCCTTTTTTCCTTTCCTCGAAAGGGATACCTCTTGTCTAAATTAATTTGTCCATTCCATTATTTTTTTTTTGAATCCCTTTCGGTCTAACTCTGTTCCAAAACTAAGGCAAAGAAGGGATGGCAAAACTGATTTATAGGGCTTTCGTTTGATACAAGCTAATATATGCAAATGGCACCCAGCCTTAGCATGGGCATCAAGTTGACCCCGACTGTCCATAGTAGCCGATGCTTCGAAATCAAAAGTTCTCAAAAGAAGAAAATCAAATTGAAGTACCTACGAGGGAGAAATAAAATTAAAAAGGTTTAGTCCCACGTGGCTAACCGTCATGGAAAAGTGTGAAAAGCCAAAGATTTCCCAACGCTCTGAAATTGAAAGCTTTGGAAGAAAGAATGTCAAATGCCCACAAAGGCAAAACAAAGATTGAAAAGGTTAGGTCCCATGTGACCAACCATTATGGCAAGGTTTGGAAAAGCCAAAGGTTCTCTAGAAGTGCAATCGATATTCAGGAAATAACCAGTTGCAAGTGAAAATTATCATAAAAAAATCAGGCAAAGATCAAGTGACTGAAAAACTCAAGGCCGCAAAACCAACCACCGTTTGAAACTAACAATTGTTCTTTGTTTGAAAAAAAAAAATAGGAAACAGGTTTAATCCAAAAGCAACCTTGCAATAAGTAGGTGCAACCTAAAAAACAAAAAAAGGAAAAAGAAGAAGAAATCACGCAGGAGCTAGAAACAGCTCTACAACAACAACTCCAAAAGGGATGTTTTGTCCAAACCATTTCCCGTATTTTACTCATTCTCTCTTAAAAAAAAGGAAATGAAAAAACAAACATTAAAATGATGAAAAAGAAAGAAAATAAAGTTCAAAATCATGGCATTATAGGGTACACCAATCCCTAATCGTTTTTCCAACATAGGGTCTCCACTCCCTAGTTGAAGTTATTTTTAGACATAGGGTCTCCACTCCCTGGTCGATTTTCCAATATAGGATTTCTACTCCCTAGTTAATTTTATTTTTAGACATAAGGTCTTTACTCCCTAGTCTCTTTTCCAATATAGGGTCTCCACTTCCTAATTGATTTTATTTTAGACATAGGGTCTCCACTCCCCAGTCTCTTTTCCACCATAGGGTCTCCACTCCCTAGTTGATTTTATTTTAGACATAGGGTCTCCACTTCCTAGTCTCCTTTCCAACATAGGGTTTTCACTCCCTAGTTGATGTTATTTTAGACAATGGTCTCCACTCCCTAGTCTCTTTTCCAACGTAGGGTCTCCACTCCCTAGTTGATATTATTTTAGACATAGGGTCTCCACTCCCTAGTTGATGTTATGTTATATATAAGTTCTCCACTCCCTAGTCTCTTTTCCAACATAGGGTCTCCGCTCCCTAGTTGATGTTATTTTAGACATATAATCTCCACTTCCTAGTCTATTTTCCAACATAGGGTCTCCACTCCCTAGTTGATGTTATTTTAGACATAGGGTCTCCACTCCCTAGTCTCTTTTCCAACATAGGGTCTTCACTCCCTAGTTGATTTTATTTTAGACATAAGGTCTCCACTCCCAAGTCTCCTTTCCAACATAGGATCTCCACTCCCTAGTTGATGTTATTTTAGACAATGGTCTCCACTCCCTAGTCTCTTTTCCAACGTAGGGTCTCCACTCCCTAGTTGATGTTATTTTAGACATAGGGTCTCCACTCCCTAGTTGATGTTATTTTATACATAGGGTCTCCACTCCCTAGTCTCTTTTCCAACATAGGGTCTCCACTCCCTAGTTGAAGTTATTTTAGACATAAGGTCTCCACTCCCTAGTTGATGTTATTTTAGACATAGGGTCTCCACTCCCTAGTATCTTTTCCAACATAGGGTCTCCACTCCCTAGTTGATTTTATTTTAGACATAGGGTCTCTACTCGCCAGTCTATTTTCTACCATACGGTCTCCACTCCTTAGTTGATTTTATTTTAGACACAGGGTCTCCACTCTCTAGTCTCTTTTCCAACATAGGGTCTCCGCTCCCTAGTTGATGTTATTTTAGACATAGAATCTCCACTCTCTAGTCTATTATTCAACATAGGATCTTCACTCCCTAGTTGATGTTATTTTAGATATAGGGTCTCCACTCCCTAGTCTCTTTTCCAACATAGTGTCTCCACTCCTAGTTGATTTTATTTTAGACATAGGGTCTCCACTCCCTAGTTTCCTTTCCAACATAGGGTCTCCACTCCCTAGTTGATGTTATTTTAGACAATGGTCTCCACTCCCTAGTCTCTTTTTCAACATAGGGTCTCCACTCCGTAGTTGATGTTATTTTAGACATAGGGTTTCACTCCCTAGTAGATGTTATTTTATACATAGGGTCTCCACTCTCTAGTATCTTTTCCAACATATGGTCTCCACTCCCTAGTTGATTTTATTTTAGACATAGGGTCTTCACTCCCTAGTCTTTTTTCCAACATAGGGTCTTCACTCCCTAGTTGATGTTATTTTAGACACAGGGACTCTACTCCCTTGTTTATTTTTCAACATAGGGTCTTCACTCCCTAATTGAAGTTATTTTAGATATAGGGTCTCCACTCCCTAGTCCCCTTTTCAACATAGGGTCTTCACTCCCTAGTTGATGTTATTTTAGACATATAATCTCCACTCCCTAGTCTCTTTTCCAACAGAGGGTCTCCACTCCCTAGTTGATTTTATTTTAGACATAGGGTCTCCACTCCCTAAACTCCTTTCCAACATAGGGTATCCATCCCTAGTTGATGTTATTTTAGACATAGGGTCTTCACTCCCTAGTTGATGTTATTTTAGACATAGGGTCTTCACTCCCTAGTCTATTTTCCAACATAGGATCTCCACTCCCTAGTTGATGTTATTTTATACATAGGGTCTCCACTCCCTAGTCTCTTTTTCAACGTAGGGTCTCCACTCCCTAGTTGATTTTATTTTAGACATAGGGTCTCCACTCCCTATTTGATGTTATTTTAGACACAGGGACTCTACTCCCTAGTCTATTTTCTAATATAGGATCTTCACTCCCTAGTTGAAGTTATTTTAGACATAGGGTCTCTACTCCCTAGTCCACTTTTCAACATAGGGTCTCCACTCCCTAGTTGAAGTTATTTTAGACATAGGGTCTCCACTCCCTAGTCTCTTTTCCAACATAGGGTCTCCACTCCCTAGTTGATTTTATTTTAGACATGGTCTCCACTCCCTAGTCGCCTTTTCCAACATAGGGTCTCCACTCCCTAGTTGATATTATTTTTAGACATAGGGTATCCACTCCCTAGTCTATTTTTCAACATAGGGTCTCCACTCCCTAGTTGATTTTAATTTAGACATAGGGTCTCCATTCTCTAGTCGCCATTTCCAACATAGGGTATCCACTCCCTAGTTGATTTTATTTTAGACATAGAGCCTCCACTCCCTAATCTCTTTTCCAACATAGGGTCTCCACTCCCTAGTTGATTTTATTTTAGACATAGGGTCTCCAGTCCCTAGTCGCCCTTTCCAACATAGGGTCTCCACTCCCTAGTTGATTTTATTTTAGACATAGAGTCTCCACTCCCTAGTCTTATTTCTAATATAGGGTCTCCACTCCCTGGTTGATTTGATCTTAAATGCAGGGTAAACCATTCCCTGATATCATTGTCAATATAGGGTATACCATTCCCTGGCCACATATTCCCAACATAAGGTACACCAATCCTTAGTTGAGACATCCTTTTGACAATAAAGGAATACTATCCAAAAAGAAAAAAATTAACATGACTTTTTCGGGTACACCACTTCCAACCTTTTATTGCTTTAAATAAAGAAGTAGTTTAGAATTTTATTACAATAACTCACGAAACTTTCCTAGTGCAAACTGGAGTAGAAAAATTTCATTCGTTTGTTTGTTTTGGTGTCTGAGTAGGTTTTACCTCGAGGCACAGGGTTTGATATGACCAAAATAAGAAGTCTCAATTAAGAATAAAAGATAAAAAAAATAAGTGAATCCAAATTGCAAAAGCAGTTGAAAAGATGTGGAATGCTCAAGACATGACTGAAGCCATGAGCATTGGAGTCCCGTTTTGATTAGAATAAACTATATAGCAATGAACTAGAACCTACAGCTAGCGAGCATCAAGGTTTAGATCAGAGTCTGCATGAAGAACCAGTCAAGACTCAAGATCAAGTTTCAGAAGACTCATAGATAGGAATCTTGTAACTCATAACTGATAGGCTTGTTTAGTTTCTTTTTTATTTTGATATAATAGCAGGACCGCGGACCGGAGCCTCGACAGAACCTCACTCGACTCCTCAACTCATCAATCTACAATTCTCCTTAAACTACACACGACCTGATTCTCCTATAACCCGGGATATGTAGGTTGTCCAAAACCAGGACTCGGTTGCACCCTATCTTTTATTTCTTTTCCTTTTGAATAACGGTTTGGTCTAAAATTAGTCACATGGCTCACATAGTCTTTGCCTAAGTTTTGACTACATTTTGAATAATGGTTTGGTCAGACCTGATTCCTTTTGAATAACGGTTTATTTTACTCTTCATGTTTTCAAGCAAAGAGAGGCAGCTGTGAGCACCTAAGTTTTGACTACATTTGAATTTTTATCACCGTCTACTATGTAAATATTTTTAGAAATTTAATATATATTTTTTAGCTTTGTTATATTTTTTTTTTTATATATAGGGTAAAAATTAAAAACAATTTAAAAGGTCAATTATTACTATTAATATTATTTTTATTTTTATTTTTATCTTTATTTTAAAATAAATTAAATTAAAAAATCAAAAAAATTAAATATTGTTTTTAAAAAATTTTCGGATGGGAATAAAAAAATAGGAAAAGTAGAAGTATGAAATTAAAAAGTAAAAGAAAGTGAAAAATTAAAAATTAAAAATTAAAAGAATGTGAAAATTTTAAAAAAATAAAAAATAAAATAAATTTGGAATTAAAAAATAAAAGTATAGGTAGCTGAAAATTAAAAAAAAAAGTAAAAGAAAGTGGAAATTAAAAAAAGAAAAGTAAAATAAGTGAAAAATAAAAAAAAAGTAAAACAAAGTGAGAATTTAAATATAATAAAATTAAAAAAAGTTATAAATTAAAAAATAAAAGTAAAGAAAAGTGGGGAATTTATTTGTTTTAAAAAAAATGAAAAATGGGAAGTGGGAATTTTTAATAAAATAATTAAATAAAAAACAAATCTGAAAAAATTCCGAAACTTTTTCTATAAATAGAAGGGAAATGTGAGAAGAAAGAAGGGAAGAAGAAAGAAAAAAAAAGAGAGGAGGGAATGGAGAAAATTATTTTCTTCTTCTATGCTAAGAGAATTTCTACTCGTGTCATTCTTTCTTCTTCTTTCTTTCGAAAAATCCAGCAATTTATCACCCCGTTTAAAACTCCAAACCCCCCCAAAATCCAGCTTCAAAGCACCCAAAATCAGCCCCAAAAACTACCGTCAAAAGCCAACGCTGAAGTGAAGTCGCGTTAGAGCTCCGTCGTTTGAGGTTCTGGTTAAACGCTATTTTTTTATTTTTTTTATTTTGGAGCTTCTCTTTCACTGTACATGCTGGAAATTTGAGCAATAAGGTTCATCCGCTCTTTAAACTTCTCTTTGAATTTATCATGTTGGATGTTTATTTGTTAGAATATAGTCTGCTAGATTAAATTGATATAAATACTCATAAGTTTGATTACTTGCATAATATCTCTAATTAGTTGTTTGAGGTTTATTAGGTAGTATTGAGTCTTAGTTTAGTTTGGTTAGTTTATAATTAATTGCTAAGTGGGTCATATGATTTGTTTGCAAATTAATTTTAGGCATCATTAGTTAATAATATTAAATGACCCACATTTTGGGCCCAATGCAAGAAGAATAATTAATTTGTTTTCGTGTTTCCAATAAACATGTAAGCTAGCTCTCCTTTATAAATTAATATAAATTCAAATAATTTTCATAATACCTACGACATTCACAATAACCTCCATAATTTAATAGCTTCACAAATAATCTCAAAGTAGTTTAGCAAAATTAACTCATGAACATTGTAGTTTGCTTTAGGCGCGATTAATTTTAAATTATCATGACTATGGGCACGGCTCCCGTGGCATAGTTATGAACCCCAAATTCGAGTGCGCGTTTCACGTGACTCGACCTTACAACTTCAAATCAATTAATAATAATAAATAGGTTGTAAATCACGGGTACGTTTCACGTGGCGCGGTTTTCAATGTGTACAAAAACAACGAGTGCGCAATATCGCGACTTGTTCAAATAAATTCCATAAATATTAAAAGCGGTTAAAAAGTAAAAATGAACAATAGGTTTTAATTATGTAATAAATCAGAAAATTAGGCCAATTATTAATAGTTAAGCGACCGTGCTAAAACCACAGAACTCGGGAGTGCCTCACACCTTCTCCCGGGTTAATAAAATTTCTTACCCGGTCTTCTATGTTCACGGACCGTAAAATAAAGTCAATTTCCTCGATTTGGGATTTTAAAAATAAACCGATGATTTGGGACACCATAATAAATATTCCAAGTGGCGACGCTGAATTAAATAAATAATTTCATTATAATTAATGTCACTTTAACTGGAAAAACTCCCTATCCCTCGGGAAAAAGGAGGTGTGACAGTTAGTATAGAGATTATTTTAGGGCTTAGTTGATGAGTTGGGACTATTTTGTTTTTTCTTCTCTTTGTAACGAACTTTAAAGTCCTTTTAATTTTAAATATTAAAACTTCTTACTTAGTTCATATAAGGAATGATTTAAAAATATTTATAAGGAAAATAATTAAATGACTATTCCTAATTAGTAAGAAATTAATTAAATGTTATTCATAAATATTAGAAAAATTAATTGAATGACTATTTTGTCCAGTGTTAACTCTATTTTAAAAGGATAAAAAAGGCGAACGATATTTCACTAAGGGCCTTCGTGCTTTTACTATAGTACTCCTATCATATGCATTATCTATTTTACCCATAACATTTTCAATTCCTTCTTTTTGCATATATTTTTTAATTATATTATATAAGATATGTTTTGTCTTTAGTTAAGTGTTTTACTAATTTAAATATATTATTATAAATTTTATAATTAAATATCAATAAAATTTAACTAGAATTACTTTTATGAATTTTTAATAAAATTTATTGTTACTCTTTTTAATTGTTACTTTAATATTAAGTATATTTTTAAGTTTTACTTTCTCTTTTATTCTTTATTATGTGTGTGTTTGTGTTTATGTATATATGAATTTTTATTCTTATTGTTGAAGTATTTTTTAAGTTGTCATTTAAAAAATATCTAAGTTATAAATATGTAATATTTTAGAAATTTATTATAAAATAAACCTCTTTTTTTAATTAATAATTTTTATATTACTGCACTAACTTATATTAAAAAGTTTTTTAAAAAATAGAGACTAAGGCTGATAAGATCGACTAATTCCACAAGATACATGTTATCTCTCACTAGCTACTGAAGAATAAATTATCTTGAAAAATAAAATAAAAAAGTAAAAGACAATCTGGGAGCCACCTTATCAATTTGTCTACTAAAAGTATAGGAGTAATTCTTTTCATTAATTGAAGATTTTTTAATCATGTTCTCCCTCTCATTTTTTCATTATTTCTTCTTTTTCTTTTTAGGTGCGATTAATTAAACCGACCCATCTACAGTGGTAAAAAAAGAAGAGTTTTTTACACACTTGATCCTTTTTTAACTATTATTTTAAAAAATAATATCATTTATTGTTTATTCCCTAAAGAATATTTTTTTATTATTATTAGCATATTACAAAAATTAAGCCCAACATTCATCTTCTTCACTCCATGTTTTAAAATCTGATGCATATGTGAATGCCACCTAAATTCAAGATGTATTGATTTATACATCTTTTATACTTTGTATATCAAGTATCACTTTAATTCAAAATGTATTTTTATGTATATATTTTTTGTATATTTATTTGTGAAGTGCCATCTTATTTTAAGATGTATTTTAATGTATATTTCAAATATATTTTATATGTAAGTGCCATTTTAATTCAGGATGAATTATATATATATATATATATATTTTTATGTATAATTTTTTTGTATATTTATATGTCATCTTAATTAAATTTAAGATATATTTTTTTATGTATATTTCACATGTCTAAGTGTCATCTTAATTGAAGATGTATTTTTTATGTATATTTTTTGTATATTTTATATGTGTTAATTCAATATTTTTTTTTAATATATGTTTTGTATATATTAACGTATATTATTATCGAAGTAAGATCTTTATGTTAAGAAAGGAAGAAAGAAGGAAGAGAAAAAATTAAGAAAGATAATTAAAAAGAAAACGAATGGAACAAATTTAGAAAATATATTGGTTTCGGCAGAAAATAAAATTAAGAAGACGAAGAAAAAGAAGGAAAGCTAATAGATAAAGAGAAAAAAGGCATGATTTTTGTACAAAGAATTATTGACTTTCCATTCAAATGGCTTATGTTTAGAGATTAATAATTAATATTTCTATTTTAATGGAACGATGTGCTACAAATATAAATATTTTCCTGCCACAACTGTAATATTGGAATTAATGCTACGAATTTGTTATATTTCTTTTAAATTGTGACAGTTATGTAAAGTTCCCGATAAAAAATAGTTTATAACTTGATTCTGGATCCAAAGTAGAAATTATCTCATTCTTATTAAATAATAAAAAATTTACTCACCAACTAAATAAATACATGCATACGTCTTTAGATGCACTATTATCATTTAACATGGTTAATTCGTGAACGTTCTTTCCTCAATTTTATCACTTGATAAATTAATATAATTTAATATAAACAACGAGGGTGGATAATTTTTTTTCCTCCGAACCCCGTCCCTTTCCATTCCCTATCTCCTTTTGGGATATGTATCAGCTTAGATTTAGCCACAATTAAAGGCTGAAAATTTTAGCATCAACAAAAAATCTTTGGATTAGATAAGAACTTGCAGTATGAAATGTCCTAATAACATTATTGCTGGGGCCATTGACAACAACAAGAATCCATCGACTCCTTTTTTTTTAAATTCGGAGACATCTAAAACCTGCTCATTGATGACGATGTAAAAACCTATAGCTCTAAATATTTTATTTAATGTAAAGTTGGTGGGTAAAATGATTAGAACCTCACTTTAATAACAAACCTTTGCAGGTTGAATAATAAAATAAAGCATATAGATAACTACTTTGTTGAAAAAGAGAAACAACTTCATACAAATACCTGCTTTACGTGCTCTAACAGTATTTTTTTACCAGCTTTTTTTGTGTAATCTTTTCCTCTTTTTGAAAAGAAAACTGCTTTTAAGATCAAAATATATGTCTGTTCTTTGTCTTACGTCACTTCGGCTACGAATATAATTTCAATTCAACACATGCCCAAGTCAACTTCTAAATTCAAGAATGGAAGATCACCGAGATATATATCCCCATTAAATCACTGGTCTAGTTTTTTTCTTTTTCACATAGTTAATTTAGATAGTGGAAATGTTTAACTAATCAGCAGTAGTTGAACTCATTGAAAATCGAACTCGTGACATTTACGGTAAGCTGTTCTCAATGCAGCATTACCTTAAATTTGAGTCTCTGTCTTATGGTTCTAAGTGGAAACATCACATTTTCTGAGGATATAAATACACAAGTTTGGAAAACTATGAGGACTATCTTGAATTACACATAAAAGGACTATTTTGAATCTATGTCCTAAGTTAAGACTTAAGAGACAAAGGTGAACCTTTTTTCTGAATTTTGTAGTGGCTTTATTTTTCAAATGAAATGCTTTATAAAATATAATAATTTGGGATCATCTCCACATAAAGACTAAGAAAAAGGACAACTATCAGAACGAACCAAAATATAAGAAACAAAAGGACAACAATCTCTCGACAAAGAATTCGTTAACTTTAAGCTTCACATCACAAAAAAGGAAAGGAAAAGGACATCAGCAATAGATTTACAAGAATATTTCAGAAGAAAACGTATCAATAAATCAGTAAAAAGGTTCTGTCCCACATTCCAAATACATTACACATGTTCTCTCCATCCTTTTCCATTCCCATGAAATATTTCCCATAAAATAAAAATCCAATCAATCCAACACTAACATAATTTTCAAGAAACCCCAACAAAATATTTAATAAATATCCCAAAACTCAAAAATTAAATTCAATATCAACCACAGAACCAAAAAGATAACATGTAGTTCTCAATCTGAGGGCTTGTTCTTGGACCTGTAAACAAGCTTCTTCTTTTTAGAGCTTTGGTTGTCAAATGTGATCACCACTTTTCCTGGTTCTCCTGCCTTGTAGGTGTTGCTTATCACTTTTTCATTTGCCCCAACTTTTCTTGATTTCTCTATAATGATTGTGTATCCACCTTCAGCAGTTGGTACAAATTCAGCTCCATAAGATACATCCCACCCTGTCACTCTTGCTTCCCAAACCAAAGTGCACTTCTGCAAGATCCAACATTTTCCCACATTCAACACAATAAAGTTGAGAAATCCAACAAATGAAATGCAAATCTGGCTATAGTACAATTCTATAACTAGGAGTCAAGCGTTTAACTTCTATGCACTAAAAATATTCAACAACAATAACTAACTCTCTATAATAAGCCTAATTATCAATATTACATTATCAGTGTATATAAGTTAAATCCTTCAAGAAATACTGAACATACCTCAGTAACTGGGAATTCAATGGTGTGTTTAGAAGCTGGCTTAATGATGTCCTCTGTGGCAGGTTCAGCAATAGTGAATTCCTGTTCACCTTCCTTGCTAAGTCCACCATATTGTACTGGTACTTGCTCAGGGGTTATGTATCTGAATTTTCATCACATTTATTACAAATCAGAATTTGCTCAATGCAAACAATATAAGTTTGAAAGTCATCAGAATAAGGGGAAAAAAGGGGCAAAATTAGAGTACTGACTTGAAAAGAGTCTCAGCAGATCTTGAAGGACCAGCAAATACAAACTTGCTCTTTGTCCTTGTAGTGAAAATTGCATTTATCATCCTGTAGTAAGCTGGGTACCACCATGGAACATTGATGAACACCTTCACATTATAACACCCAAATCAATTTAATGTCCATATACCAACATCATATAACAATATAAAAATATCAAACACAAAAGTTTTTATCTTTTACCTTTTTAATCTATCTAAAAAAATGTTACCTTTATATATTTAGAAACAATTTAACTTGAACATTTCTCTTTTATCCTTAAAAGAATCCATAATGAGATAGATTTATAGCTACACAAATATCTAAAACTTCAAAAGTTTCAAAAAATTTTCTTCGTTAAATTCGATGCCTAGTCAAATGGTATCACATGGACGAATGGGTGTCTTTCTTTTCATTTTAAAGGGTTGATGCTCCAGCCAAAAATCAAAGAAATTGAAAGGGAAAGGATCATTAATAGTAACTCAAAGTACTAACTTTGACAGGATAACTACAGTACTTCAACAAACAAGAAATGCACAGACACAAAATGAACTTTGAAGGACAGAAAAATACCTGCTTGGCAACAAATTCAGGGTAATTATCCTGAAGCAATTGAAGGGCACGATTGGTAGCCTGGCGAAGCTCTTTCTTGAAAAAGAAGAGACCAGGAGAATTCTTAAGATCAATGACTTGAACAAAAGTGCAGATACCATCAGGGCTAAAATCAAGATTCCTGATTGACTTTTCCATGAACTGAATTCTCCATCTGAGGAATTTGGTTAACTTCTCCTTATCAGCAAAAGTGTTTTGATACAATTCCTTGTTTTGGAACTCACCAAATGCATTGTAACAAACAGGGTGACCTTCTTTGTCCAAACCATGATTGTACACAACTTTCTCAAGTCCTTGACCTAATTCTTTCTCATCCAAGAGTTCATCAATTTTGAATTCTTTTCTCCATGCAACAACACTTTTCAGCATGGTAAAAGCTTCTTTCACCTTGAAATCTCTTGCTCTTAGAAATTTGAGAAGGATGACGTCACTTCTCTCGTCAGCTAAAAGGGATATTCCCCATATGGATACTTCTTCTGGTGGTGGTGGTGTACACTCTGTTTTTGGCTCCTCTGCTTCGTCCGTTGCTGGTGGCTCCTCCTCGGCCGCCGCCACAGCAACAGCCGCGGGTACTTCGACAATTGTTTCCTTGATTTCTTCAGCTGCCTCCACCTTCTCCGGCTCCGATGGTGTCTCCGGCGCCGTTACAGGAGTTACTTTCGTTTCCGGTGGAGTCACTTTCTCCTCCTTTTTCACCAATTCAACTTCCACCGTCTTCGGTGCTGCCTCTGCCACCGGCTCAGAGGCTACCTCTGTAAACGGCTCTGCCTCCGGTGCCTCAGCAGGGGCTGCGTTCTTCTCCTCCTCCTTCTCCTTGGCTGCCGGAGGTGACGGCGGAGGCGGAGGGGAAGTGAATTCGTGTGTGTTAAGGGCTTCTTGAATCAACTGTTTGAATTCAGCCAGTGCTTTTTGTTCAGGATTAGGGAGTTCTTCAACCTTGTTACTTTCTTCCTTAAAGGAAGTGGATTCAGCGACAAGGTCCTTCTCATCCTTATCACCCTCAACCTTGGATTCTCCGGTGACCGGAGCAGCAGGTTTCTCCGGTGACTCCCGCAATTTTTCCGGTTCAGGTTGAGGTGTTTCCATCACTGTAACATCAGAAACCACTACTTCTGGCGTCGTCTCTTCGGCCATTTTCTTGGTTTCTTCAGCCATTTGATTAAATTTCAGATACCCAGAAATGAAAAGGGCTTAAAGATTGGATTTTGAGAAGTGGGGTTGAAATCGTGGAGGAAGAAATGCTTGGTAATGGTGAAAATGGTGGTAATGGGTAAGGGTATATATGTACGTATAGAACTGAATTTGGGGGTGGGGGGTGTTAAAAGGGAACAGTCTGTCGAGGAGTTTCAAAGTATGAGTTGACAGCTCGTTACCCACAGTAAAAATGGGGTCCACGACAACCTCGAACACCGCTAATTCAGCCTATAATTCTAACTTTATTTTTTCAGAGAGATTGTTTGAAATTGTAATCATTGTGCCACTGAACCTTCTTTGTATTATCCTAGTTGGCATCAGTATGTATTTATAGAGTTTTATTAAATTTTTCTTTCATAGTTACAAAAAATATAGGAGTATGTATACTGATTATCAATTAATCATATTCATTTGTCGTTAAGTTGTTTTACTTTCATAGATTTCTTTGCGCGAAATTATTCGAGTAACGATTACGTGCTCTGTATAATCGTGGCTGATGGCACAAAGTTAGCCGAGGCTTATTCATCATATATAGTTATTGATTCTTCTCCGGAAAAAGAAGTTCACGATCTGTAGGTCTTCTGCCTCCACGCGACCTTGCTCTATTAAACTTTCGTCCATGGCGAAAAATTTCCCACTATTGCCTTCTATAGGAGTCTATGTCGTATCTCAATTTCAGTGTGAACGATCATACTCTTTGATCAACTACTTATTATCTTTTTGATAAGCTTTACCTCATCAGCTAGCTAATCAGAAGCAAGCAAAAGAATGAGGAGAAAGTATAGCCCCAACTTGGAAGTATTTTAAAGAGTTATTTTCTTAAAACTTTGATCTTTATGTAAATTTATATAATTGCAAAATTTGGGTCCAACTAATTCTGTTTTTTTTCTTCCTTTGATTCCTTTGTTTCTATTGAATTCTTCAATAGATGGTTGTAAAATCAGGATCATTATCGGGCCAATAATTTGGGAAATATTCATGTGTTGACATTATACACTTCATTTAGGAGTGACGGAAAATTGGCGGCCGATTATGATGAGCAGCACTTCTATAATGAAAAAAAGATTATAGATATTTAAATACTCAAAATCTCTACCAATCTTAGATTATTAATCCTCTTTTTGTTAATTTTTTTTTTTCTAAAATCGGTGGAGGCAATGATAGCCATTCCACTCCTATCCTACATACCATATTTCTATAATACTAGTTTTTGGGTACGCGCGTTGAACAATAATCCCATCTCAATGAGTATAATTATTTTTTAAAATCACATAAATATTATATTGATAGTCGTGTTTGAGTTATAAAATAAAAAAATTAAGACAAAACTATAAGTGAAATGTCGAATGTTGATCCTATTTAATTAATGAACAATTCTTAACTGTTAATACTGTATAATCAATTTTCCTCTATTTTTTATTTCTTTAAAGCAATACTTTTATAAGGTAAAATTTTAATGGACTTTAAAGTCCTAAATATTAGGAATTTCAATCTTGTTCAAATAAGGATAGATTTAATTATTTTTTAATTTAATTTTAAAGTCCTAAATATTAAAAATAATAATTTAATTACGACTTTGTCTAATGTGAAGTTAATTTATAAAGGGTAAAAAAGAAGAACGACATTTCGCTAATGAGCTTCATACTTTTAATATAACTAGTTTAGTGTACGTGCGTTGCACGTGTACCTCGCGTCAGGTAAATATATGTGCAAGAATAATGTGTTTGACTACAGATACTTCATTCCGATTTGTATTTTTTTCTTATCAATTTAGCATTGATATATTTGTGATAATTTCTATATAAACTAATTTTGTATTACATTTTCTTTTGTTGTAATTTCAAAGGGAAAATATTTAGAAAAAAAATATGAAAAATTATAGTTTTCGAATAAGAAAAATGAATCTAGTCATCTAAAAAAATTTAGGGTTATTCTCACCATTTCAATCCTATTTTGTTCCCTTTTTTTGATTCGTCTGCTTATTCTTATATCAAAAAAGTTTATAAAACCAAATTGGCATCAGAACAATATAAAACAAATATCAAATATATGAATAAAGTTACATATGAACATAAAAAATAGTAAGCAACATGGAATTTAGATCAATAACTAAAGTGTGGATCATAGAATAATAGGATTATGTCATCATGCCAATAAAAAAAATTAGAATAATTTTGAAATACATGGCACATCAAAAACAATCTAAAAGACTAAAAGAATTCATTCCTACTCACTTTGCGCATGTACCACATATTAAGAAGTTTAGAACTTTAAAAAAAAAAATTATATAAATATTATTAAATTTTGTATACCTAACTGCAATTGTTAAGTGTCATTTAAAAAGTATTTTTAGCATTGGATGTTGATTAAAGAGTATAATAATTATAAATATATCTAATTATAGAATTTATTATAATATTTTATATTTTGGTACATATATTTTATACAGTTTGAATCTTTGATTAAAGGCTAACGACTTCTACTAAATAGTTTTTTTCACTTTCATTTTTTAGTTAAAGATAATTAAATTATATAAAACTAATTAATTATAATTTTATACAATGAATAATTCAAACCTACAGCAAATAATAGTTATCGTTTTACTTATTCTCTGTGAATATTTTCATTTTTGGTATTATATCACGTAATTAAAATAAGGAAAGGATCTAATGCGCAAGGTTTAGTTGAAATATTAAATAAATTTCCAATAAGATGTATGTGTTTGCATTAGTCTTTTTATTTTTAAAGTAGCTTAAGATTGGTATCCGTTACTTTCAAGGTATTGCGATTCAAAAGAATTTTGAGATTAAATCCAACACTATATAATTTTTGTGGTGTGTTATTTTAAATTCAAGTTAATCGTGCTTTTTGTTTGGTTTTATAATTATATAAATCTGATATCTCCCTTTTTATCTAGTTTCAATTTGTAAAATAAATGCTAATATATGAATGAATAGACATATTTACCTAAGAACCAATCATTTAAATACTCAAACAAAACAAAAAATCAATCATACATATTATTATCTAATTGATGTAACATAAATTTGAAATTTAAAATATAGCTCATAAAAGATGCTCTAGTTTTACCACCATATTAATGACGTAAAGTTTCCATGTACATTTTACATTTTTACGTCGACATATTGCACAGTTTATGTTTGGAAAGGATTTCTATTAGTTATTATTTTTATTTTAATTGCATTGAAAGTCCTAAATATTTGGACTTCTTATATAGTACTATTTTAAATAAGGAAGGATTCAATATACAAAATTTTAGGTGATTATAAGATCCTAAATATATTAGGTTTTATAACGTCCACTTTCTTGTAACATTTCTTGCAAGAAGAATACCATGGTTCGTCTTTATTCATTACATCTTTTATTCTTGCATTAAATTTAAAATATGTATCCTGCAAATAAATATAAAAAAAATGGGTTAGATAGGACACTTTTAAAAAGTATAAATATTTCTGAAGTAGTTGGAAGAATTTACCTCTTTATTGTCAAACGAATCATCTTTGGTGTCCTCAATCTTCACTTCCTGAGTATTTTTCAGTTGTATACTTGGCAATAAACTAATATTTATGTTTTTTGCCTTCTTGTAGTCGTGCCTGCATATTGTGTAATTAGTAAATAATAATAACTATATTTTACTAAGATTGCTTAAACTTTAAAAAACCTAAGCAAATATTATCATTTTTGGAGAGCTACCGCCTTTTCAAACTTTGGATTTATCATTATACTACTAATATATGTAGTAGGTATTGAAAAATTTCCTTCATAGATAAAAAAAGGTTAAATATAAAAAAATAATTCTACAATTTACAAAAAAGTTCTTGATATATTACCTCTATATGGTGTTTTTCTCATATCACATGCCGCAACAATAGATTTTTTCAATCAATTTTTGTAGCACTTGACCGTCTATCTCTGAGAAATCATTCCATAAGGTTACAGTCTTTCTATCAACCCTGAAATTTATAATTAAATATATTAAACTATTAACATCTTAATTACAAAGAAACATTTAACATATTGAACTAAAACTTTCAACTTACATCTCGTTGATAAGCACTATCTCTCTTCATTTCTTTGCACCTTCTCCCATGGAGGGTTTAACATCCACTAAAATTCTAACTATATCTAGAAAGAATATCAAAACAAATATATGTATATTATCCAAAAATTAATAAGGCGAATAGAAGTAAAATATTGTTTGTATATTTAGTGAAAGATTACTGGATGAAATCTAAACAACTTACCAAAAATTATTCCATTGGTGCACTTTGATGCCTCGTCGAATGAAATAAAATTATTTGAAAAATCAATGGTCGAAAAGTGACTATTGCTTTCTTCAACTAAAGTATTTTTCTTAAATCCAATCTCAAGCTCCTTGCGCACTGATTGAAAATTAGGATTAGCACTATTGATGCGTCCGTTTATGATATAACAGATCTTGTTTTGTTGTAAATAATTTTTTCACAACTCAATATAACCATTGAAAAGTATAGCGTTAGTTTTTGTTCGCACTGTAAGTTAATATGATGGTTAAAACTATAATATGAAAAGACATGAAATAAAATATTGATATAAAATAATAATTACCTCTTCGTCAACTAATGTCACAATTTTTCGGGTGCCTTGATTTATTTTATTGTTGAACTCTTTTACTATTCCACTCTCAAATACTAATACTCGTATTACCCAACATGAATCATATACTCTTAGACTATTAATTGGGACACATTGGTCTAACAATTCCTTTTCACTGGCCATTACAGTTGTACCTAAAATAAAGCATGCATAAGAGTTTTATAAGTTATCAAAGTGACTAATTCAATAATTGATTATTTTTATGATATAAGGAAGATTGTTTACCTGAACGGATGTAATTGTTGAAATCTGAGTGATTCAAGCATGGCAATTGCAATAACGCAAATCATGTAGTATTAATATAACACATAATTAAAGCATATAGCCTAATTTTTAATTCTTTTTAAAACAGACAACTTGAGCTGGCATAGCAATTATAAGTATTATTAATTATACAACAAAGGAAAAAATAATACTAATATTTAAGTAATAAGACTTAGATCGAATGTCTAACCGATTTTCTGTGATGAATTACAATTGTTCAATAACCTGTATTAAATTTGTAAATTACGTGAGATGTGAAATTAGCCAAGTCCAAAACATGAAACAAAAACTATATAATAAAAATTTGTTGATGCAACAATAAAAATAAATTGTTGATGCAACACTAAAAACTGGTGCATGCAAACGTGCTTGCAAAATACGAAGTAGCAAAAGATGTTGATATTAGTAAAAGAAACAACACCTAAAATCGTAATGTTGGAATACGGCGAACTTTGACGATTAAATTGTGACATTGTAGCTTCTTTTATAGAAGCATTATGGTACACAATTTGACACATGAAAGAAATTATATAAAGTAAATTTGTATGTTGGTCAAAGAAACAAGAAAAATTTACCAAATAATAAAAACTTCTACCAAAATATTTCCTTGTGTAACCACACGGAACCACAATTATGACTTCCCACTGCATTAAAGGTCATCCTCCTAGCCAAATTCTTTAAAAAACTTTCCTTGTGCAACAGAACCACAATTATGGCTTCCCACTGCATCGTCCTCCAAGTCAAATTCTTTAAAAAACTTTCCTTGTGCAACAGTCGTGTAGAAAAATTTTATTACCAAATAATTAAGGCAACATAATAACTCATTTAATACTCCAAAGAGTAAAGGGAATCTGTTATTTAATGAGAGTGAAAGTTTAGGAATTTTTTTTTAATTAAGTTTCCTTGTGTAAGAAACGTGAAGAAAATTTAACCAATTAATTAAGGCAAAGTTTAATAACAAATAATTGAAGAAAAAATTACCAAAAAATCTCGAAAAACTAAATTAATTAAGTGAATTTTTTAAAATATTTATGAAATACTTAAATTACTATATTGTCCTATGGGAACTCTATGTTTTAAAGGGCAAAAAAGGCGAACGACATTTCGCTAAGGGCCTTCGTGCTTTTAATATAACTAGTCTTAGGGTACATGCTTTGCGCGTGTACCTATATCAATAAATATATAGTTTTTAAAAATTACGTAAATATTATTAAATAATATATTTGAGTTATTGAATAAATATTAAAAAATATAAGTTTCTAAAAATAATGAATATTAATCTCACTACGCTAGCTCAATAAAACGAAGAAATCATACTTCATGTAAGTCTTTCTATGCCTTATGATGATTTATGAGGAGTGACTTATCTTATGAAAATAATTGTTATCTTTGTTATCAAAACAAAAAAAATACTTTTGCCATAAATATTCAAAGATAATAAAATAAATTGAAAATTTGAATCTTTTGATCTTTTATAAATTGTAGAGGGATGGGGTAGGACTATAGCTCCTAGAAAAAATATTGATAAATAAAAATTTAAAGTATTAAATGACTAATATTGAATTATAAGAAATAATAAATACTATACTAAAATATATAGGAAGCTATCATTTATTGGAATGAATATAAATAGAAAAACATAATAATAATAACAACGTCTTTTGATACCATTTGTCTAATGTTACATCCTTAATGCTTTAACTTAGCATTTTTAGCTATTTAACTTTTAATACTATTATTAAAATAAATTTTGCTATATTTTTTTATTTCTTTCATGGCCGATGCTCTTCTTGTGAAAATAAATTTATGTACCTTAAAAGTTTTATCAACTGGATAAATAATTTTACATACATAATGGTTTTGAAAAAAATGAATTAATTATTTTTCTAATTTATTAATTCAAAGACTTAATGATTTGTTGAGATTTCATGTTTATAATAGTATATAAGATACAAATTATTTTTGAACTTTTTTCCTACTCGAACAATATATTATTCTCTTTATTAATTTGTGTAGTATTTAAAACTATATTTAATAATTAAAATATATAATTAGTTCGTACAAGATCTTTTACTTTTAATATTACATCTTGTTAGAATTATAAGTTCCTCAAAGAAGAATGAATGTGAAACATATTTCCATTGAAATTGCCGTCGGTTATACAACGAAAAGAAAAACTAATATTACTCATATTTCCCCAAATAATATCTACTTTAAACTCCTTAATATTAGGACTTCTTACATAATTTAAATAAAGAAATATTTGATAATTAAACTTTTAATTATTTTTGAAGTTCTAAATATTAGGATAATAACTAAATTATAATTTTGTCTAATGTAAAGTTTATTTTTAAAGGGTAAAAGAGGCGAACGACATTTCACTAAGGGCCTTCGTGCTTTTAATATAGTATAGATAGATATAGATATAGATATTGATGTAGATATATATAAAAGTATAAATACGAAAATAATTAAGTTACGTGCTTTACGCGTGTACCTATATCGATGAGTATTAAATTTTTAATATTTTATAAATATTATTAAATAATGTATATTTGAAATGCAATTGTCGATTGACTTTTAAAAGTTTTTCTACAATAATTAAATTGTTCCTAATATTTATTATTTTGAAATCAACTAAAGTTTTGGTTATTAAATTCTTCCTAATTTGAATTATGTAAGAAACTCCGAATATTTAGGTGCTTAAAACCAAATAATACTTTACTTGAATAAATTCTTTCCTTATTTATTTAATAATTAAATAATTTATTGTTTTGGTTAGGTTTCTTACGTCTATAGTTATTTTTGATTTGTTTTACGGAAAAAGAAAGTGCTAGTTTTAAATTATAGTCTTTTAGCTCGCTATACGTATTTTATTGGATAGATAGAAATTAGAAAAATTAATAGGACGGTATAATAGCTATGTTACGTTATTGAATAAGAAAGTGATTATATAAGGTAAAAGTTTAATTGATTTTGACTTCCTAAATTTTAGGATTTCATATTGATTTTAAAGTCATAAATATTAGGGAAATATCGTGAATGACAACTTTGTTCAGTGTGAAATCTATTTTTAAAGGGTAAAAAAAGCGAATGAGATTTCGCTAAGGGCCTTCGTGCTTTTAATATAATATATAGATATATAGATATAGATTGTTTGTTTCAAAACATAATTTTGTGATACTCAAATATAGTCGAATGATTTATTCTTTAGAAAAAATATTTAGAGATTTAGTGTAATAAAGTAAAAATGAAGTGATCATGCGTGAATTTATTCATTAATGTTTAGGTGAGTTTTCGTATTTTATCTTAAAATTATAGCCAATATCTTATTACGAGTAATTCCGATAATTTTAGAAGAAAGAGAGTCATTTACCTATTACAGAAATGATGCAAATTGATTCTTTTTAATATAAATTATGAACTGAACTCATCAGAATTGAAAATCAATAGTAACAAAGAAATAATTGAAGCAAAACAAAATTATTAAGTATGAATTTGAACATATTTATGTTGAAGTTGAGGAAAAAATATTTAAACTTGAAATTTGAAACGTTTGTGAAAGTTGATGTCTCCCCATTGTCATGAGCTCATCTTCAAATCTGAAGATTTTATTCCTTAATCCTTTCCAGCAGAAGACATCGTGACATGCCTATCATGAAGAATAAATATAATTATTGCAATATTTGACACGTGTAAATCGCAGTCATACAATCGTTAATCTGTTTGGAAAATTCCCAATGGTGCTTTTTCATCATTTTAAGCTGGCTTATTAATCCATTTATGCTAATTGAATATTATTGTACTTCTTTTTATCAAAAACTGAATTGTTAGTATAAAATATAGTGCTGAAGAACAAAATTCAGAGATATTACAACTCCAAATTGCAGCTACATCGTGTTATAATTATTGAGAGTTTGCTCGACAAAGTACAAAATGAAATAGAAAAATTATCAACTACTTTTCTTAAATAAAAATATATACATAGTGTACTAAAAACTACTATTCAGCAATCGCATGGTTCTTTATAATATTTTGGAAAAGTATTAGAAATAAATTTAAAAGGTTTAAATAACAATCAATTCGAAAAAAAAAGTAGTAGATATGGTTTAGCGATTAGCACTAAAAAGAAAAGGAACTTTTGTCAGTTGCCACAGACAGTAATTTCCACTTTCATTTTTCTCTTCTAGCATAATTTATTTGAGATAAATATTTTTTCCTAACATACAATTAACCTGATTATTTCGAGAAATTATCCAAATATCTCTCTCCAAATTAGGTTATTAGGGGACGTGACTATCAAGTAGGGGTGAAAATTTGAGCCCAAACTCATTTGACCCGCCTATTTGTTGAACTCAACTCATTTTGACACAATTCATTTCAATTCATCTAAAGTTTGGCTGATATTTAGCCCAAAATGATCAATGAGTAACTTTGTTAAAATATCTTTAAAATATTTTCTTTTTGTGTAATATGTTATATATGACCATAACAAAAGAAAATAAATCTTATTTGATAATTAAACAATATATAAGAAAATAATACACATTAATTAAAACTTGTAAGAGAGCGGGTTTGACTATGACCCAAATTTTAACCCAACATGACCAAGCACATCTCAACCCAAACTACTTTTGGGCGGGTCAATTGACCCACTCATTTATTAACTCAACCCATCTTAATTCGTCCAAAATCAGTCCAACCCGCCAATTTGACACCCCACTATCAACTGCATTAGGCATTTGGAGGCTTAACAGTGTAAGAAAATCAATCGCATCAAATGTTTACATGATCCAATGAATATATAACATAATCTTCACATACATTATTACCACTCAAAAACAGTTAGTTAATACGCATATTTAATTTAACTATAATAAATTAACGAGGCTAATGTAAATACCGAGTGCTATTACATATTTTACCTTCAACAGTTGGCTGTCTTTGGTCGTGAAGAGACAAATGTAATTAATATAATTAATTATTTATTAGTGTATTAAATTGTTTTTATTTGGTGAAGAAGAAAAGGGACCCATGGTTTGTCGATATCCGTTGCGAAGGCAAGCTTTCATACCGTTACAACGGTTAGTGTTTGTACCTCAAAGATTTGCTCTGAAACAAATATTTTCTAGAAATAACTTTTCAAAAGCTTCAATACAATTGACTGATTCACGTTTTGATCTTATTTTGATTCCCTTCGGATCCCTTTCTGCACATCTAGCAAATACAGACTCAGTTATATTACTGATAACTAATAAATTATAAGTTTAATTCAATAAAAAATTACTCTTTAGATGTCATTTTATATAATGATGATTGGAATTAAAAAAGAGAGGATTATTTGAACTATAAATATAATTTAACATGTTATAACATTGTTTACCCTAAAAAACAGATAACAATTAAATTTGTATACGGTTTTAAGGATACGCGGATTAATTCAATACAAACGATAAATTGCGTTAGATTAAAAATAAATTGTCAAACCACTTAAGAAGGGTGATTCCGGAATCAATAACAACCTTAATGAGATGTCTGCCCTCGATCTCACAATAACGGAGTACTGATGAACAAGAATAAGAACTTTGAGTAACAGAGAAAATAAGAGTATATTGCCTTGATATGCGTGTTACAGTGTCCCTGATGAATAACCAGATCCCCTTTATATAGTAGGAGAATTTTACCCTAAGTACAATTTTATAAAAGGTAAAAATCTTCTGTTTAACCAATCGCCGGTTTTCTGCCGATACGTGCCGAAATGCACGCCGTGATATCCGGTTGGTCACGGACATCACGACCTTTTGTTGGTCGTGCTCGATTACCTGGTAGTACTCTCCGAGGTCTTTAGGATTCGAACCGAACTCGGGGTCACGACCCCGATACTCCAGAGGCCGGGCGTTTTGCTAGGACCCCAACTCGAGGGGCTTCTCGTTTCGATTCTGGTTTCTTGCCGTTACGTCTCTTACTACGTTTGTCTCATCGGAAGCCTAGGCGTCTCGTGGGCTCGGTTTCACCCGTATACAAACGTGTTATTTATCATTTTCCAAAGTTATCACTTTATATTTTTTCACGTACAATTGCTTTGGTTAGTTTTCTAATCATTCAAATATTAAGAAGATTATTATCCAGCGATAGACTTTGATTATTAAATTGCTCTACTAACTGTTAAAATAAGATAGTTTTATTCAATGGATGTATGCTGAATCCTAACCAAAACCCTCTAGGTAAAGTACTTTCACTCAATAATCTAATTTTAAGATTTGTTAGCATTCAATTTCAATTCTGGGGATTTGTTTGTCTTGTTTAGAGGATATATTCTTAGTATGGGTACTTCATATAAGATCTTTACCTTTTTGTTAAACTAGTACCGCAAAACTTAATAATTAGCTTCACAAAATTTGGTTGGAACCAAAATACATTTCTAATCTGTGCCAAAACAAATATAGTAATCCTGATTCACTCTAAACGATTGCTTATAATTAACTTGTTCTTCAGCTTGAGGAATTACAAGTAGGGATGGCTCAAATCTTAATTAAAGGAGTTTTTGAAATAAGACGGAGAAAATGTTTATGATTTTATTGTGCGTAAAACGCCTAGATTAATATCTTTTCGTTATACTTTGATTACCTTGACATATAAATAAGTTTGTCTACTTCAACCAAAACAATCTACTTTTGACAAATGTGCTTTTTAACTTCTTGGCATTTGAGAATAGCCCCACTTGTATGGACAATTGAGAGCAACACAGAATTATTGGACTGATAACAGTCCCCCCCAAAAAGCTTACAACTTTAAAATAGCTAGAGTTAAATCATGCGAAATATTTCAATTTTGAATATGGTTCTCGAAATGTTCCATCACAAAGTATCCGTTTTCTCTAAAGACAAAACAGTATGTTATATTTTTCATATATAAGACATACTCTTTTTTTAAGATAATATGATGATATCTTCCATCTAATTCTAGCTAGCTAAACCTTTAATTTTTTTCAAAAGATGCATATTTATAAAAGCTATCGTATAATTATTGTCTTTTTAATTATTGGTGCTTAGAGTTGATAAAATCCAGATCAATAATCAAATTCTGAGCTTAGATGCAGTTCAACGACCGCAAAAGAATGAAGAAACTACAACTGCTCAATGTTTGGCCATGTGTCATGTCCAAAAAGAAAATAACAATCACACAAAAATCATATACCACCCTTGCTGGCAAAAATTAATTAGAAAGATGAGTTCAACTTTTTATTAAAGAATAATATATGCACGAAAATTATTTAACTTGTAATTAGAAAGTTGTAAATAAACAAATATATATCAATTAAAAGATGAATGTTTTGTTTGAAGGGATAGTAACTCTTTGGGTCCCTTAATTATTGGTATATTTTAATTTTGATCCTTATGATATCTGATTAAGCACATTGAATCTTCAATTAATTAAAGAGATACACTTTTAATCACTTTCCTTGTAACTCTTTACAAATTTACCGAATTATTAAATGTTATACTATTTAATTACTGTATAGGTCGAAATCTCTCCTAAAATATTTTGGGCAATATAGTACTAAGAAATGGGTCAGTCGAGGTCGACCAGGAAGCAGTTAAGTTTGTGGTTGAGATGTCAACACGGGCGAGATCGAACACTATTTGCAGCGGCTAGTTTTGTAAATGGGATATTAAAGAGAATATTCTAGTGGATATTCTCTGAACTTATACTATTAGGGTGTGTTAGGGGTATGTCTCATATATATAGAGAAACAAAGACAGTGATGGAGGGCATGTGACATTCATTTGATAAGAACAGTCTTTTGAGAAAAGATTCTCTCTCTTTGATAAAGATACAAACACTACATTTTCATCAAGATTCTTGTTCATATTATTCCACACTTTTCCATCAGATCCGAGAATAATTCGAACATTCGAGGATTTGTCTGTCATTCATCATTGTCAATAGGGACAATCATCTAGTTCATTCTTTATTGGGTGAACCACTTCTCCTATTTACTTAAATGTCATTTAATGTTACTTATTGTTAGTTCTCCCCCCATTATTGCTCACACTTTTTAGAATAATTAATGTACGTTATAGTCAACATATTTCCAGATCAGTTTAATGTTATTCATGTTTTCAAAACTCACATATAGAAATATTATTTTTAACTAAGTTTAACCCAATATAATACAAACTCAACTGTTTTAGCCGAAAATCATACTTTTTGGTCAAACAATTTGGCGCCGTCTGTGGGAATTTTCTAGTTAAATTTGTAGTTTCTTCTAGATCTATAACTAACACGGATTGCTAACATAAAAAAAAAAAAACAAGATCTCCTTTCTTTGTATGCACAAATCCAATATGACAGGTAACAGAAAAGAAAGGACGGGAATAATAAGTAACCTCCCAACCAACCTTATGAACATCATGAATGAGAGATGTGAAATGCCCAACGCCTCCCCTAGGCGAGATGGGTTACCCCCTCCTCACTGCAGCATCACAAAATCTCTTGGTAAGGGACCCTCCACATCTGTGGGGAAGAGGCACCCCCAGTTGTAAAAAAGCTCATCGAAGCATGGCTCACTGACACGCTAGCTGGCATCCTCAACAAGTCCGCCCGAGATGCGACTGTGTAAAATGCAAGGATTTGCACTGCGCAACGGGCGAACGGACAATGTGATCAACTCCCTCCACCTCCAACAACATGTATTACTCACAACGTCATTGATAATGCAGGTGATAAAGCTCTTGCAGCCATTTTGAAAAGGATGGAGGAAATGGAGAATGAAAACAAGGAACTCCAAGATCAAAATGAAAGAACACTAGGAACGGGTCAATAAAATACCGGGCGCCCCCAAACTGTTGCCGAAAAGAGATGCCGGCCGATTTGTCGAGCCACCATACAATAATGATGCAGCCCCGCATGCCATACCGAAGACCTTCAAAATGCCGCCCTACCTAAAAATATATAATGGCACGAATGACCTTGAAGATCATGTTACGCACTACGTGATGGTAGGCTATAATATCGTGTTTTAGTCGCTTATTACACTCTAATTTACTGCACTTTAATTGAGTTTGAGCATTAATCGCTAGTATTTTACACTAATTATGTATTTTATGCCTTGTAGGAGTGATTCCGAGTGATGTAGATGTTATGAAGCTAATTCGAGTTATTTGAAGCTTTGAAGTATGAGTAAAAGCCCAAGGGATTAATCCGGGATCGCATTCGGGGGGTCGAGGACTACATCTGGATATCAAAAATCAAGGAAAAAGTCGGACTCTGAGAAACTTCCACAGCCGCGGCGTGTGGCGCACCGTGCATGTGTAAAATCCTGCCATCTGTCAGAAATCAATTCTCTGTACTTTCCCACTAACGCCCCGCATGGCGCGTCGCCCCATGCTGCGCGCCTGTGCATTTTTTACAGAGTTATTATCCCAGTTCGTGCAGGAAAAGGTATTTTCGTCTGGGCCCGACCCTACTTAGTATAAATATATGTAAAAATGTTATTTGAAGGACTTTTGACACATCTAAGACCTAAGGAGTCTAGAGAGAAGGCGGAGAAGCGAAAGCACAAGAAATTCATCATTCAATACTCACTCAAGACAAGACTTTGGATCGTTTTATGTTTTTCTTATATTTGTGATGAATTACTCCATATCTATTGAGTAGTTCTCTTTAGGGATTGATAGATTTGGTGTATTGATAATTGTTTATGGATATTAACTCTAATTTTTATGCATTGAATCATTTTGGGTGTTTTAATTATTTATCTATATTCACATGTTTATGTAATCGAGAGAGGCATACTTGTGATATCTTTGCATTATCTTGTTGGTTAAATTCATTAATTCTTCTTAGTAATAGAACGAGGCTAGTTGAATTATTGTTTAGACCTGTTTAGGAGGATAACCGAGAGAGGTTCTCCTAAAGACCAATCCACTACGAACTCTTGCATATCTTCACCGAGCTTAAATTGGTTCACATTGTAAGGTTGAGACTTAATCGAGAGAGAAGTTTCTACTAAACGTTTGAACTAACGATTGAGTAAATTCGAGAGACTCACTTGAACATTAGAAGTGAATTAACTAGAGTTAAATAATAGACATTTATCTTGCACCTATCCAATCAATCCCTATTTTGTCCCATTGATATCTTCTTTGCTTACTTTTGTTTCGATTGTCATTCGTTAATTAGCTTTAGATTCTTAGTTAATTTTAGTTTTTAATCACATAATCCTAAATTGTTGATTATCTTAGATAGCAATCTAGCTACAAATTATAATAATACTATTTAACTCCAATCCCTGTGGATACGATACTATATTATACTATATTCGACTAGCGAGCATATTTTAGTGTGTGTCTTAAGCTCGTCAAATTTTGGCGCCATTGCCGGGTATTGACTGTGCGCATGCTACATGTTAGATTGGTGCATGACTTGATCTTTTGGTAAGGAATTGCAACCATACGAACCCGAAATCGATAAATAATTGCGACGGTTGAAGAAGGAAAGAAATATCGCCGAGAAAATAGAGAAGGTTGGGCAATCCTCAACTAAGGAAGACATGGCTGGAAACAGTGATGATAATGTGGATTTGGCTTCGAGAGAGGCAGCCCAACTCAGAGAGAAAACTGCAAGGGATGCTGAATAAGCAGCACTTAGAGATGCACAAATTGCTTATGAGGAGGATAGGGCTTAAAGAATGGCTCTGAATCAGCTCGTGGGTGCAGACCAGTTCGAAAACATAGCTCCCAACCAAGGAAGACCCCTTGGTGATTATGCTAGACCGGTCTACAACCAAGGCTTATCGAGTGTGAGACCACCTCCAGTTGCAACCAACAAATTTGAATTAAATCAAGGGTTGCTCCAAACCATCCAAAATAGCTGTGTCTTCAGAGGAAAGATGAACGAAGATCCAAACAATCATTTGATGGACTTAGAGGAGATAATTGACACCTTTCAGTATAATGGTGTGTCACAAGATGCAGTTTATCTAAGGGCATTCCCCTTCACACTTAAAGATGATGCAAAACACTAGCTTCGATGCCCCGGGGATCGATTAGAACATGGGAGGAGATGACCAGAAAGTTTCTTGCTAAATATTTCTCCTCAGCTAAAACAGGCAAGTTTAGAAGAGAAATCCATAACTTTTGCCAGAATGAGATGAAAACGGTGTTTGAAGCTTGGGAGAGGTTTAAGGAGATAGTGCGAAATTGTCAACATAGCGGAATTGAACTCTGGATGCAACTCCAGGACTTTTGGGATGGATTGATACCGACCTCACGGAGAACATTGAGTAATGCAGCTGGAGGACCGTTGATGAAAAAGACTCCAGAGGAGATAGTCTCTATTCTTGATGAATTGTCTGAAGATGCAAATCAGTGGCCCTCTGAAATTGTTGAAAGAAGAAGATCAACTGGTGTTTACTGATCTCGTCCAAGTTCACACCTCAATACGAGATTATGAAAACGGTCGATGTAATAATAGTATCCAACAAGAGTCGGGGTAGAATTTCGCATGGATCTACAGATGGGAGTTAGTAATATATATCGTAGCGTGTGAATTTGAATATCTAAATTTACTCTTCCGCAAAATCTAGTTGTTTTAAAGTCTAATTTAAACTACGATTGCAACTTGATAAATAAAACTAAGAGATTGTTTTTGTTGTTTTTCGAATGTTGTAAAAAGCTTTGGGCTATTACCTTCACCTAGGTGTTTGCCTAATGGGATATAAACTTTAAAGCTTATTTTATTTGTCGGGGTGTATTATAGCTATCAACACTCAATCACCCACTCAATACCTCTCGGTCAGAGAGTGATTTTGCCCAATTTGGCTTTCTCAAGTCCAAATAGGTATTGAACAAAACAGTTGATAAAAGCTCAAGTCGGGTTGTTACTATCTCTAGGTTCAACTTTTTAATTGGGCGTATCAATCTCTTGATTGACCCAATTTCTCGTTAGCCAAGTTTTCCTAGACTAAGTCTCTCTTTCTAAGTAGAAACCAAGTCAAAAAGTCCTGAACTAATACTTGCAACCATTAATTCCAAAAATAAAAGCAAGAACAAGGCTAAATAATAAACGCCCAACCATAAACAAGAATTAAATTAAATACCCATTAAGTTTACACACTAGGGTTGGGTCACAACCCTAGTAAAAATCTAGCTACTCATGCTTGAAATGGAAAAAATAGAAGAAGACATGATAATTAAACTCATATTTCTAATTAAAACGATAAAATCTATGTTCAAATAGTTCAAAATATGAAAAACTACTAAAAAGAGTAAAAGAAAACGTCTACTGTAGCAGATGATGTCCAAAATATTCTTCTAAAAATGTGAAACTTGTCTATTTATATAGGGCTGGAAATTTCGGATAAAAATGCCCTTACGGAGGTTCTGCGGCCGCACAATTCCATGTGTGGTACGCACCTTTCTTCAGCTTGACATGATTGGAAGTCTGCGGCCACATAATTCTGAACTGCAGCCGCACTACACTCTTTTTACGGTTCGCAAAATTGTAACTGCAGTCGCGCCTTGCTCTTCTGCGGTCCGCACAATTGTATCTGAGGCCGCACAATAATTGTGCGGTCCGCACTTTTGATGGACTTGAATTGTAGATTCTCTAAACTTTGCTCCTGACCAAACTTTTGCGGCTGCACAATTCATGTGCAGACCACACTTTGCACCAGTCTCTGATGGATTTTTCTTCATAACATGCGACCGCATATGATATTCTGTGGTACGCACAATTGAGCTTCTGTGCCTTTTTTGTCCTTGAGTTCAAATTACTCCCTCTTGAGTAGGATTTCATCTTGGGAGTTCATCTTCCAATATTCCTGCAATTAAGCACATTTCATCAGTTTTTGGGAAGACAATTAAACGCTTTTGGACTAAGACGAAAGCTAAAAGACACTAATAAGTAGTCAGAATCTCCACTTATCAACTCCCCCAAACTTAAGCTTTTGCTTGTCCTCAAGCAAATAAAGTGGTTTCCACCTCCACAGGTTAAGAGCCATTCCAGCAATTCAAAGTGAGTCATTCACACATCAATTGGGACCAACAATTATCCACACCACTTATGAATTATCAACAAGGCAACAAGTGATACGTTTAAGCACAAATAGTTATAATGTGACATTTGAGCATCAAGAGTTAACTTTATTCATCAAGGAAGCTCTCTCTTTTATGTAGGTCATTGTGGATCCAAAACTCCTCCTCCTCTATTCTCCGTTTGCCTATCTCACTTAAGAATTTAGCACTCAATCCAAAGATTTACGAAAGATTCACTCACCTCTCTCAAAAGAATGTCGCAAGTACGGCTTTAAGTACCATAGGCTTGCCTCTCATGTAGATCACCACTAATGTAAGCTCACTCGGATTGAAATCATGTAGGACTTTTTCGGATCGCAATGAAGGCTTTTGGAATAAGTTTTGATATGCTATGATAGAACGAGTTCATCTATTCTTAAGCACTACATTTTATTTTCTCGGCTCATGCTTTGCCAACTCTTTGGGACATTTTTTTTTCCTTAGAGGAACTAGAGAGACTTAACATCACTCTTTGATTTCTCCATGCTTTGCATCATTACTTTTCTTTGAATTCCTTCAACATTTTCACTTATTCACTTTTCTTTTTGCATTTTTCTTTTTATTCTTTCTTTTTCTTTTTTCTTTTTGTTCTTTCTTTTTCTTTCCTTTCCGTCTCATCATTTATTTTGTGCCTTGATACCTCTTTCAACTTCCTCGTCTCTCCCCCAAACTTACATTTTTAGCCAATTATTTTACAAAAGTGTTAAGGAAAGCTCGGGTGCCTAGAGAGGGTCACGATAAAACGGGTAAAGGCTTGTAATATAGTTATCAAATGAGAAAGGTTTTAGGCTCAAATGGGTTGACTAGGGATAACAATATTGGTAGGCAATGAAAAACTTCAAGCGGGTCAAGGAGAGCCTACAATCATTTCTCAAGCCAAGCAAAACTTAAAATTTTGTCTAGAAACACATTCAAGACAAGTTCTAGACCATTAGCACGGATACTTGGACTTGCAATAATAACATCTCACCTCTCGCACAACTGGATTGTTAAAGAGGATAGAGTTGAGGGCCCACAACGACCATATTCAAGATTGAAAATCACTATGGTTTGACTAACCCACTCGATGATTGTCTAAATCAACATAAGAGTCACAAAGTCACTAAATAGAGATATTCATGTTTTTAACCATAAGCACGCAGTTAAGTGTGTTGGTACCAAATGAAGCATGTTTGACTCTTCAAGTATGACTCAATTAGGTCTTTTTATTCATTACTACTACTATTATTACCTAAACACCCAAAACAGACTCAATCTCTTAAGAAGGTTGTCACGCTATCTATCGTTAGGAAGAATCACTCGGTTGACACAAAAACTACCTTTGGAAAGAAGTGGCATTAAGAAAATCTAATGCTATTTATCCACTAAAACATAGAAAGAAGCTATTAAATCAACAAGAAGCTACTAATTCAAAAAGAAAACAAACATAAAGATAAAGAAGCTACAAAGCAAAAGAAAAACTATTGAAGGCGTAATGAATATATATACATAATAGGAGATAAGAGAGAATATATACATAATGAGAGATAAGAGAGAATATATACATAATAAGAAAGAAGAGAAAATATATACATAATGAGAAAGAAGAAAATAGTAATAAGTTAATTACATGCCAAATGTCTCATAGTTATCAAAATACATAATCATCAAAATGAGTCAAAGAAACTCCACCCCCCTCCCCCCCAAATAAAACTAAGCATTGTCCCCAATGCTTAACAATATAAGAGTAAAAGAAGGGTGAGATTGAAGAAACCTCCCTATGGCTCTGTGGCCATCTATGTGTCCCCAGCAGTGGCACCGACCTCAGACTCATCCAATTGGATCTCATCATCCTCAAGTCCGGGAGTGGCTGGGTTGGTGAACATCTGACGGACCGCCTCAGAAGTGTCAGCAACAGTGTCTGGCTCCTCAAACTGGCCAACAGGTGTTGTAGGATCTGGGCCTGGGTGGTGCGGGTCTATCAACATATCAAATGGAATGTCTCCAGCTGCTGCAATCTTAGTAACCTGTCGCCAGAGCTTGCCCACTGACTTCTTGAAGGCCTGGGACTTCCACATCTTCTTCACTTCCTTGGCTATCTCCTTAATCACAGACCTATGCTGTACCAGAGTGGCCATAATAGTGTTATGATTTTCCAAAAGCTTTTTCAAGGTTTCTTCAACTGTGGGGGGAATCTGGAGTGCCGGAGTAGATGACTGTGCTGCAACATGATCGGATATGTCAGACAGTTTTGCAGTAGCTGTTTGCATCCAGTTGTTGAGGCTCGCCAGTGTCTGGGAGACTTGCAGCGCAGAGAGTGGAGCAGAGGGTTTCAAAGCCGAGGTGGAAGGCACTGAGGATGAAGGTGGAGGCATGGAAGCTGCACTGGCTGATGGCTCTGGTGAAGTGGATGGTATATCGGTTGTCTCTACACCTATCACCGATGGCTCGTCAGACTGGCCTACGGTAATAGTCGGCTGTCCCTTTCTCTTTGGGTTATGTGCATCCATCAGAGAATACCATGAGAAGGGCTTCTTAGCCCTAACATTCGTGTCAAAATCTCTGGGCTCTACCCGTGCATCCGTAAGGTACTTAGTGATGGTGTTGGGATACAGGTAGGAGGTATTAGCTTGCCTGGCAACCACTAACATATTGGCCAATATCGCGACACCCACATTGATCGAGTACCCGGCCATAATAGAGGCGACTAGAACTGCCAGTGGAATAGGTAGGGTGGTTTCATTTTGGAAAAGGTCTAGTCTGTTGCGTACGAAGGTCTTCCATCCATTCGCCTTGAAGTTTAGGGTATTCCGCTGAATAGGAACCCCTGCTATGATCCATGGTGGAGGTGGCCCCGGGGATGCAAGAATCTCAACTAGCCATGGGCAAGATGCATCACTCATCACCAGTTTCTCCAAGTATTGTGTCGGCTCAACATCCTCAAACCCCAAATAGGTGTTCAGTGTGTGTTGGTCAAATCTCACCTTCAGATTCCTCACTTTTGTCACTTTGGTCCTTTTCTTTATGTGCGCCACATTGGCGTAGAACTCCCGGACCAAATACTCCTTGGCGTCCACAATAGTCTGGGTGAACCACATCCACCCCTTTCGCTCTCGGAACTGTCTCAATACTGTTGGATTATACTTGTCAAGATCTTTGAGTTGGAGTTGTTGCTCAAGAGTGAGCGATCTCACATGCCACCACACACGGAAGCTGGTGAAGGCAGTTAGACTTACAAAACGGTCCTCCCAGACCTCTTTCTTTTTCGACCTCTCAATGGAATATCGTCAACGATAGCCGCTGGTGCCTTAGGGATAGGTGTAGAAGATGGCTCTGAAGCCTGGCTGGCACTCTCCTAACCCTCGGAGGTGCTATGTGAGGAGGAAGGCTCGTTCCTGAGTTGATACCTTCCCTGTGGCTGTGATTGAACAGCAGGCTGCGCTTGTACTGAGTTGCCTTTCCATGCTTCCCAAGATGGGGCATATGAACTAGATTCGTAGGGCTCTGGATTTCTTCCTCGGCCGAATGTAGTCTTCTTTGCAATTATCTTTTAGAGGGAGAGGGGTAAAGTACTTTTGCCTCGGCCTTTGGAAGGTTCACCCCTCCCCTTTGACGTATCTCCATGGCCTCGAGATCTCACCATTTTCTGTAACAAGCAACAACAAGAGTTAGTTGTAAATCAAGTACAACATACAGTGAACACAGAGTGTAAAACATATTTGCAGGTGGGGAAGTGCGGTCCGCACAATTACAAGTGCGGCCGTAGACTGGGTTATGCGTACCACACAATTTGAACTTGCGGCCATAGACATGGAACTGCGGTCTGCACAATTTTGAGTGCGACCGCAGATTTGAAGTGCGGTCCACACAATTACCATTGCGGCCGCACATTGGACATCCCAAAATGTCAACTCTCTAAAGACAGAGAATAGGCTGTTTTGTGGCCGCACACACTTTTCTGCAGCTGCGGTGGAATTTATGCGGTCCGCACATGTTCAAGTGCGGCCGCAGAATTTTACTTGACCAAAGACCCTAAATCTCAACTTCTGCGGGCCACACAATTTCTTGTGGGACCGCAGATTTCATACCTAAATCGATCATACTTCTATGGTTTTCAATTGTTTTGTACAAATTCGACATGGTATGAACACTTAAGCATGAAACACAAATCACCCATTCCTCATAGAGCAATTATGAGTTAACCCAACACAGTTTAAACCTCACATGGTAGTAAAATTGAATTCTATTGAAAAATGGCCTAAAACTACCTAAATATTGTAAATTAAACTAAAAGTTGAAAAATTCTATGAGTAATGGAAGCATACCAGATACGAAGTAATGCAGATGAGTAATCATAGATGTGGATTTAGTGTGGCAGTAGATTGAAGAGACGATTTCAAAGTTTTAGCATTTAGAGTGCTCAGAGAGGGAAACATTGTACAGTAGCCCTAAGGTTACTATTTACACATGACAGTCAGACTTGAGGGACAAGGAGGAGTGCGGCCGCAGAATTCCTTCTGCAGTTCGCACTCTGTTACCTGGCGCTCAAATGCCCTTGCTGATCTGCGGTCCACAGAAATTGTGGTGCGGCCACAGATTTATGGTGCGAACCGCATAGTTTGTTGTGCGGCCGCACTTTGGCCATTTCTCTAACAGACCAGACTTTAGAGAGTTTGAAATTTACCATCTCAATTTGTGCGGTCCGCACTTTAATTGTACGACCGCAGTTCCTTCTGCTGTAGCACTCACAATTGTGTGGTCCGCACAATTTCCACACTTAGCCAATTCTTTTTTAGCATATTCCCTTTAAAGCACACTCATTCCTGCAACACACTTCAAATCTAGTTAGCACAAAAATAACACCTATCTACAAAAAAAGAAAAGAAAAGGAAAAAGAAACATAGGTTGCCTTCCAAGAAGTGCCTGATTTAACGTAGCGGCACAACGTAGATTACCATCACTTCAAATGAATAACTGCCACCGTGTGGCCATCATCAGCTTGTCCCAAATAATGATTCACCTGCTGACCATTGACTCGAAATACCTCATTTTTTTTGTTCTTCAAGTCCAATGCCCAAAAAGGTGTCACAACCACATATTCAAAGGGACCACTCTATTTGGATTTCAACTTTTCAGGAAACATCGTCAATCGTGAGTTGAACAACAACACAAGATCGCCCACCTTGAACTCTTTGTTTCAGATGTATTTGTCATGAAGGTACTTCATCTTCTCTTTGTTCAAGTATGAACTTGCATAATCATGGTACCGGAACTCATCCAATTCATTCAAATGTGCAACCCGTACGTTAGCGGCTGTGATAAGTAGGGATTTTAGCCTATTAATTGCTCTCTTTTACTTGTGTTTTGGGCCAAAACTGCGTGAAGGTATTCCCGGAAACTAACTTAATATGTTTGCTTGCAGGGATTGTTCAAAATGAGCCAAATGATCCATAATCAACTCATAAAGGAGTTAAAACTTGAACAAAAACCAAGACTAGGCCAAGAGGTATGGAACGCGGACCGCGACAAAAGTATGCGTCCACGAAAGTATCAACGCGAATGCGGCCATTATTTCGCAGTCCGCGATATGAAGAATCATAGAGATGTTTTTTGGGCACAAACATGAATGCGGACCGCGACAAGAAGATGCGGCCGCAAAAGTACCAGCGTTGCCGCGATGGGAATTCTGTGGACCGCGGTTGCTAAGGTTCAGAGAGTGCATGATTCAAGAAAAATGAGAAGGGCAGCCCACGACAAAGTTACGCGGCCATAGAAGTCTCTCACGCGGATGCGGTGGAAATTACGCGGTTCACGAAACAAGGTTCAACCGAGGTCCAGATGTGAAGAAACGGGGACCGCGATCAAAATTACGCGGTCACGAAAGTAAGTGTATGACCGCGGTCAGAATTACGCGGCCGCAAAAGTTCCGCAGGGGCATTTTTGTTCGAAAATTTCAGCTTAGTATAAATAGATCTTTTTGTCAATTTTAGGTCATGTTATGTTTTTGCTGAGTAAGTGAGACGGCTAGGTTTTCCTTTTTGGGAAATTTTGTACAAGATTTACTTTATAACATTAGATTTTCATCTTTTAATTTAGTATTATGGATTATATCTTGTCTTTATCTTTGATTTCTACTATTATTATGAGTAGCTAGGCTCATATCTAGGGTTGTGACTCAACCCTAGTGTGGGTATTTAACGGGTCTTGAATTTTAGGACTTGAATGTTTATGGGTTAGTGATATTTAGCCTAGTTCTTGCTAGAATTGTAGAATTAGTGGTCGCAAATACTGATTCAGGCCTTTATGATTTGGTCTCTTCTTGAGAAAGAGGGATTAAGTCTGGGAAAACTAGGCTAACAAGGAATTGGGGTGAACTCAAGAAATTGATAGCCCCAATTAAAGGGTTAAACCTAGAGATAGTAATACCCGACTTGAGCTAATATCACATGACTTGCATGAATACCCAGTTTGACTTGAGAAATCCAAATTGGGCAAAATCACTCAAACTATCGAGAGATATAGAGTGAGTACTTGGGTATGATGGCTATATTACGATCCCAAATTAATTAAGCTTGCCCTAGATTCTTACTACCCGTTAGATGTCCACCTAGGCGAAAGTCACTACCCTAGTTCTTTTAAACACTTGAAAACCAGCAGCAAAAATATTATACTTAGCTTTAATCATTGCATACATTAGAATAGAATTACAAGTAGAATCAACACCATAATGTTTGGAAGTGCAATTAGGAACAACACACACATCTAGACTTAGATATAAACCTAATTCCAAATCAATTAACTCCCTATGGAAATCTATCCCGACCTTGTTGGATAAAACGGCATCGACCATCCTCGCTACTCAATAGTGGTGTAGGTTTGGACCCGATCAATTTTTGGTGATGTTGCCGGGGAGTTAGATGGTCTTAGCTATATATCTAACTATTTGTGTGTTTTGTTTTTCTTTCCTTCCGTTTTTCTAATTTTTGTGTTTCAATTGCTTTTAGGTACCAAATGGATCTTAACAAGGCCCTCGGACATATACCATTGGGGGAGGAGTTAGATGTCGATCAAGTGGATGAGGTTCATCCCAAGCCTCAAATAAACAAGCGAGGTCGACCTCCACAAAGAGCAGTGCACCAGGTGTTGCCGAATGAGGGCTATGCAAGTGCAATAGTCCCGTCCCGGATTAGGGCGGGCAACTTCCAAATTACCAACGTGATGCTTACACTTCTTAAGCAACGGGGTTTCTTCACCTGCGCTTTGCACCAAAATGCCTACAAGCACCTCAAAGGGTTCGTTGATACTTGTTGGGTGAGCAAGCAAACAAATGTCTCGGAGGATGCACTGCGGTTAAGGTTATTTCCCTTTTCTCTACGGGGAAAGGCTTTGGACTGGTTAGAGAGACTGCCGAATCATTCCATCCACACTTGGGATGAGTTGGCCGAGAAATTCATTGCCAAATTCTTCTCTCCGGGGCACATGGCTACACTAAGGGATGAAAGTTTAGCTTTCAAACAAGAGCTCAATGAGCCATTGCACGAGATTTGGGAAAGATATCGCACCATGGTCAAAGAATGCCCGAACAATGATATGACCGAGGCTATGATCCAACAGACCTTCTATAGGGGTATCAACACAACTAACTAGTGTATAGTGAACCAGCTCGCATGGGGTAACTTCATGAACACGCCATATTTAGAAGCATGTGAAATATTAAATGAGATGGCAGACACCTCTTCAGCTTGGCAAAGTCGGTCCAACGTTCCTTAGGGTGACCCTAATGTTATCCACCTTCACAAGGAACTTCATGATCACGGACAAGCCATAGCAGAGTTGACAACTACCATGAATCAGTTAGCCAAGGCACAACTTCAGCAGGTTCAGGGGACAAAGCAAGTACATGCCATGGAAGGAGTGAATGTAATGGTTAACAAGAGAAAACAAAGGGGTCAAAAAGTTCAACACAATCAAGATCAATTTGATCAAAGTAGTAGTGGGTACAACTAAGATGACTCTTATGACGATCAAAGTGAAGAGGTTCAATATATGAACAATTACCAAGGTCAACGGAGCAATGCTCCAAATAAACAACAGTGGAGATCACAGGGAAACAATCAAAATTGGGGCAGCCAAGGCCATGGAAATGGGAATAGTGGCAACAACAATAATCCGAACAATTTGGGGAACAACAATCAAAATTGGGGGAATCGAGGAAATAACCAAGGTAATTGGGGTGGCAACAATAATAGTAAATGGGGAGGCAATGGAAACCAAGTGGGTTGGAATAACAATAATCAAGAGAACCGAGGGTCGGTCTTTCAAAGGCCTCCGATGTACCAACAACCCAATAACCCACCTCCATATCTGTCATAAGGGAAAAGTTCTTCCAACAATGAGATGGGACGGATAGAAAGTATGTTCAAGCAAATGATGGAAAGAAACGCCGACTCCGATTCCCAAATAGCCTCCCATAATATTTCTATCCGCAACTTGGAAGTCTAAATGGGTCAAATTTCTCAAGCCTTGAATACTCGCCCTAAGGGGGCACTACCAAGTGATATAGTAGTAAACCTGAAGGGTGTAAACAATACGGGTCATGCTATGGTGATGACTACAAGAAGTGGCAGAGGTGGAGTTGCTAGTACCTCCAACCCAAGAAAGATTGTGAATGATGATGTGGTTGTGCAAGAAGAGGATGAGCTAAGAAAGGATGAGAATGTGAGCGATGAAGTGAGGATATACATTGATGAAAACGTGGAGGAGACACAAGATGATATGAACCCTTCTAGGGAATACGTGACAGACATACCGGATCCGGTAGTGACCAAATCCAAGGCTCCTTTGCCAAGGCCTCCTCCACCATATCCTCAAAGGCTTGCAAAGAAAAACAACGAGAACCAATTCAAGAAATTCATTGATATGATGAAAAGTTTGTCCATAAATGTACCGTTGGTTGAAGCTCTAGAACAAATGCTGGGATATGCCAAATTCATGAAGTAATTGGTAACAAAAAAGAGGTCAATGAATTGTGAGACGATAAAAATGACACATCAAGTGAGTGCCATTGTGCATTCCATGGCTCCAAAGTTAGAAGATCCCGGTGCCTTTACAATTCCATGCACTATTGGTAGTGCCGATTTCACCAAAGCCTTGTGTGATTTGGGAGCAAGCATTAATTTGATGCCATATTCTGTGTTCAAGACATTGGGGATTGGGAAACCAAGACCTACTTCCATGAGGTTGCAAATGGCGGATCGAACAATGAAGATGCCATTGGGGATAATTGATGATGTACTAATTCGGGTCGACAAGTTCATACTTCCCGCAGATTTTGTGATACATGACTGTGAGGTTGAATATGAGGTGCCAATCATATTGGGGAGACCTTTCCTAGCTACAAGGAAGGCCTTAGTTGATATGGAAGCTGGGGATCTCACCTTCCGGGTGGGCGATGAAAAAGTTGTGTTCCACATGTGCAAGTCAATGAGGCAGCCTAATAGCAATGATGTATGTTCGTTTGTGGACCTTGTGACTGGGGTGATTGTTGATGACACAAGTGCTATGATTAATGTGGAAGATCCTTTGGAAGCTTTGTTGTTGAATCATGATGAGGATGAGAAGGACGGCTTGGTAGAATATGCAAATGCTTTGCAAGGAATGGGATCCTACATATATGGAACCCGAAAACTTTCCTTGGACCTAGAGAATCGGAAGACTCCACCAAAAAAGCCCTCAATCGAGGAGCCACCCATATTGGAGTTGAAGCCCTTGCCTGCACACCTCAGGTATGAGTTCTTAGGCCCTTGTTTCACATTACCTGTTATTATTTCTTCGTGCTTAACTAACGTGCAGGTAGATTCCACCCTTGCTTTACTTCAAAGAAGGAATAAGGCAATAGGTTGGACATTGGCGGATATTCAGGGTATAAGCCCCGCCTTTTGCATGCACAAAATCATATTAGAGGAAGATGCCAAACCCTCCGTGGAACATCAAAAGAGGTTGAACGAGGCTATGCAAGAGGTAGTCAAGAAAGAGATTATTAAGTGGCTAGATGCAGGGGTTGTGTACCTCATTTCTTATAGTTCATGGACTTCGCCGGTACAATGTGTCCCAAAGAAGGGGGCATGACGGTGATCACAAATGATAGAAATGAATTGATCCCCACAAGAACTATCATCGGTTGGAGGGTATGCATGGATTATAGGAAGCTGAACAAAGCGACCCTAAAAGACCATTTTCCATTGCCATTTCTTGACCAAATGTTGGATAGACTTGCCGGACGTTCTTATTATTTCTTTATGGATGGGTACTCCGGATATAACCAGATTCTCATTGCACCTGAAGATCAAGAGAAAACCACCTTCACTTGTCCGTATGGCACATTTGCATTCTCAAGGATGCCATTTAGTTTGTGTAATGCACCGACCACTTTTCAGCGGTGTATGATGGTAATATTTACGGATATGGTGGAGGACTTCCTCGAGGTGTTCATGGATGATTTCAGTGTTATGGGGGATTCCTTTGAAGAAATTTTGGATAATCTAGACAAAGTGTTGGCCCGATGTGAAGAGACCAACTTAGTGCTTAATTGGGAAAAGTGCCACTTTATGGTCGAGGAGGGCATTGTCCTTGGCCATAAGATCTCAAAGAACGGTATTGAAGTGGATAAAGCAAAAATTTAAGTGATTTAAAAACTCCCTCCTCCTACTTCCGTCAAGGGAGTGAGGAGCTTTCTTGGTCACGCGGGGTTCTACCGAAGGTTCATCAAGGATTTCTCAAAAGTGGTGAACCCCTTGTGCAAGTTGTTAAAAAAAGATGCAAAGTTTGTGTTCAATGATGATTGCATGAAAGCTTTTGATATACTCAAGAATAGGTTGACTACCACTCCCATCATTGCCGCACCCAATTGGAGTTTACCATTTGAGCTCATGTGCGATGCTAGCGACGTTGCAGTAGGAGCGGTATTGGGGAAAAGGATCAACAAGATATTTCATCCGCTCTATTATGCAAGCAAAACAATGAACGACGCCTAAGTCAACTATACGGTGACCGAGAAAGAGCTATTAGCCATTGTCTTTGCCATGGAAAAGTTCCGCCCGTACCTCATGGGTACCAAAGTGAATGTGCACACTGATCACGTTGCACTGCACTATTTGATGAGTAAAAAGGACACTAAGTCTAGGTTGATGAGATGGGTTCTTCTTCTAAAAGAGTTTGACCTTGAAATCATAGACCGAAAAGGGAGTGAGAATCAAGTAGCGGACCACTTGTCCTGCTTAGAAGAGGAGGGGAGGCCCCATGATAGCCTCGAGATTAATGATTCATTTTCGGATGAACAACTTCTCTCCGTGTCTATGAATGGGATACCTTGGTTCGCCGATGTGGCTAACTTTCTTATGATCAGCATTGTCCTGAATGAGCTTTCATCCAACCAAAGGAAGAAGCTAAAACGAGACTGCTTGGACTATTATTAGGACGAGCCATATATTTTCAAAATTTGCAATGATGGTGTTATCCGGAGATGTGTTCCGGAAGAAGAGCAATTGAGTATTCTTGAAGCTTGACATTCCTCGCCCTATGGTGGTCACCATGGTGGGGTGAGAACTGCTACAAAGGTCTTAAGCTGTGGATTCTATTGGCCTACCTTGTACAAAGACACTAGAGAGCTCGTTAGGCGTTGTGATGAGTGCCAAAGAGCCGGTGGAATTTCCAAGAAGCATGAAATACCTCTCACCACCATCCTTGAGATTGTTATTTTCGACGTGTGGGGCATCGACTTTATGGGACCATTTGTGAGTTTATGTGGGAATACTTATATTCTTGTTGTTGTGGATTATGTTTCCAAATGGGTTGAAGCTATGCTTTGCCAAACAATGAGGCACAGAGTGTGGTGGCTTTCTTAAAGAAAAATATCTTTACAAGGTTTGGCACCCCAAGGGCTATCATTAGTGATAGGGGCTCTCGTTTTTGCAACAAAGCCTTCGACACTTTACTTTCTAAGTATGGTGTCAATCATAAGGTGTCAACCCCGTATCACCCATAGGCTAGTAGACAGGTTAAGGTCTCCAACAGGGAGATCAAGAGCATATTATCCAAGACTGTCAATGCAAACCAGACTGATTGGTCAAGGAAACTTGACGATGCTTTATGGGCCTATCGTACAGCTTACAAGACTCCAATTGGTATGTCTTCGTACCGGTTGGTATTTGGGAAAGCATGCCATCTTCTGGTTGAATTAGAGCACAAGGCCATGTGGGCGCTGAAGAAGTTGAACCTTGAATGGGATGTAGCTACAAATCTCCGGGTAGAGCAACTAAATGAACTTGACGAGTTCCGTTTCCATGCTTATTCCAGCTCGTCCATGTATGAGGACAAGATGGAGTAATTACATGATAAATATATTCGGAACAAATAATTCAAGGAGGGTGACTTGGTTATTCTATTCAACTCTCGGTTACGGATGTTTGCGGGAAAGCTCAAGTCAAAGTGGAGTGTCCCGTTTGAAGTGGTGCATGTAACTCCGTTTGGTGCTCTCGATTTGAAAAACAAAAATGGTGAAATCTTAAGAGTCAATGAACACCGAGTGAAGCATTACCTTGGAAAGATTGATGATAGCCACGTAGTGGCCTTGATCCATTTCAAATGATGATGATAACATGCGTCATGCCGCGACGTTAAATCAGGCGCTTCTTGGGAGGCAACCCATGTGTTTTTCTTTCTTTTGATTTTCTTCTTAGATTAGGCATTATTTTGGATTAATTGGTTATGAAGTGTATGTAGGAACTGGTTGTGCAATGCAAGATTTTGACAGGGAAAAATTTGACTAAGTGTTGGAAGTTCGCGGACAGAGCCCAAAATTTTACGGTCCGCGTGAGCATTTCGCGGCAGCATATTTTTGTCCGCAGACGCGTAATTGGAAAGAGAAAAATGCCAACTCTCTGAAGTTGGACTGTCAAATATACTTCAGAGATCGCGGCCGCGTTCCAATTTGCGCGGACCGCGTTGAATTTTGCGGCCGCGAGCAATATTCCGCGGACCTCGCCCATGTGCTTGAAGCTGGTCTACATAAGGTAACATAGTGCGGATCGCGATAGAATTTTGCGACCGTGCTCAGGTAAGGCGGTGGGTTCCACAGTTGATTAGTATAAATAAGGGTTCTTTAAACATTTTACAGTTTTCGAACCCTAACGTTTCACCGCACAAAAAGCACTATTCATCTCATCCCACGCTCAATTTTCATCTCATTCACATTAAGAGTTCATTTCCTACTACAATTTTACAACTGGTATGTTCAATTCCATGATGTGATTTTATCTTTATCTTTTCTTTTCTCTTTGTTTTCATTTTTCTTTGTTAGTTAGTGTTAGATGCATGCCATTGATCTCAAATTATGCTTAATTGATACTTAAATACATGTGGGTAGTATTTATATGCCTAATGGGGGATGGGGTTAGTAACTTTGCATGGTTACTTGAACTAATTTTTACACACTTAGTGAAAACCCTAGTTATCAGTGTTCTTAGTACCGACCGTGTTTGAATTTCGCGACCGCGGTTCATTTTACGCAGCCCGCGATAGTGTAGGCGGCCGCGTTTAATTTTTCGCGGTCCGCGCTACCTTAGATTTTAGTTACTGAGTGATTGCTAAAAGTTCGCGGTCGCGGTCACTTTTACATGGTCCGCGGTTGGTCCTTCGCGGCTGCGTTCAAGTTTTTGCGGTCTGCGCTTGTTAACTTAAAAGTCTGTTAATTGCTTTCGCGGCCGCGTTTATTTTTTCACTGTCCGCGATTGTTCATTCGGGCCGCATCTAATTTTTCATGGTCCGTGTATTTCCAAGATTAGAGAGTCAGTATTCTGAACCAGACCTCTTCGCGGCCGCATTCACTTTTTCGCAGTCCGCGATGGGCATTCCGCGGCCGCGCCCACTTTTTTGCGGTCCGCGATGCCCTGTTTTGAGAAGCACTGTTGTTCTTTCATCTATACTACATTAAGGCATGATTAAACCCCAATTATAATTATTTTTCACTAATTGTGTGTTGCAGAAAATGGTATGATCCCGTGGTGGAGCAGACAAATCAAAAGGGAGGGAAGAATCCTCCTGAGGCAGGGGCAAAGGAAAGCAAAATTTTCCCTTAGCAGCTCAAAGAATCATAAGCAAAAAGAAAACCCTCACTAGACCTCCTGTCGAATCATCAGACACAAGTGAATATCTCCCATCCCGGGAGATTTCTGAGGGGGAATCTACACAACCTCGACAAGAGGCCCAATCACAACCATTTCACCTAATCGATGAAGCTACCTCTTCTTCTAGGTTGTCTGATGGCTCAGAGGGAGGTAGTGAGGCATTGATGCCATCTCCCCCACGTGCTGCAACTCCGGCCTCAACAACTGCTCCTATCAATGTAGATGAGGATGACGAGGTCCCGAATGATGGGATAGGGGGTGATACCAATGTGGGTGGTCTTGCTAGATCAAGGAAACCCGAGGTGAGGGCGGATAGATTCGTGAGCGAGAAAGTATACTTCAAATTCCGGGAATGGTGGCCCTAAATGCCGCTCATCCTTGAGCGACATTTTATAGACATAGATCTCTTTCCTCACAATCCAAATGTCAAGAGACAATTTGAGGAGAGAAAAGGGTGAAAGTACTTCACCAGCAAGATCCCGGATGCCAATGAGTACCTCGTCAAGGAGTTCTACGCAAATGTTGCCCACATAAAAAAGGGCACCACTGTGACAAAGGTACGGAACTTGAAGATACGGTTTGATGGCGCTACCTTGAGCATACCAGTTTTGAGGATGGGGAAGCTGTACAGTATTTGGAGAAGATGGCCCTAGATGAAGCATCCCGGCCTTGTCTAGCGGAAGTAATAGCCATCCCAGGGACAACACCGGCCTGGCTCGCAGCAGGAGTCCCAATCGCCAGAAACATCCTCAGTTTGAAGCCAAAGGGTGGTGCACATTTGTATGTAGCCGGCTTGATCCTATCCATCATGATAGTGACATCCCACTCTCTCGGGCGATCCTAATAGCTTTCATCATGGCGGGGTATCCAATCAATGTGGGGAACCTTATGTCCCACCACATCTCCAAAGGTACCGAAAAAGAAGAAAGGTCCTACCCCTACCCCAACTTCATCACTATGTATCTCGAGGACCAAGGGGTAGAGGGGAGGCACTATGACACGAAGGTGAAGCCGAAGAAACCTTTCTCATGGTATAGCTTTCAAGGACCAGACAACCCTAAAGCAAAGGGTAAATCCACTACCTCCACTGGCCAGTCTGAAGAGCCAAGGGTAGTGGCTACCGGGTCAGAGCCTTCCGTAGCAGAGGGACCTTCAGCTGCCATTCGCCCTCCTTCATTCGGGCCATCCATCACTGTGCCACTATCTGTGCCCTCATCTTCTAATTACCCCCAGACTTCACTGCGAGTTTCTCAGACCTTATCCAGCATCAACAACTAGATGCAGGTAGCTACATCAAACCTATCTGTCTTATCCAGTGCATTAGCAGCACAGTCAGCCCCAGCACAACTTTAGGTACCTCCATCAGTGGAGGATTCATTGACGGAGCTTCTGGCCAACCAGAAGAAGCTACTGGACAACCAAACTAAGATCTTGGAGACTTTGGATACTCATGGAAAGGTGATCAAGGATCTGGGCAAGCAGGTAAAGAAGATGAGAAAGACTCAGGCCTCAAAGGAGTCGGTGGAGAAGCTAAAGAGGGAGATAGAGAAGTTCACTTCCGCTGGAGATATCCCACTTGACTTGCTTATGGAGGAGACTGCCCCAGCAGCACAGAAAACATAGCATGAGGCAGACAGAGCTCCAGTTAGAAGATTTGTGGTCCCCCAGTCAAAGGATTTGGAGATCCAGTTAGAGGACCCGGAGGGAGCTGATGATCCTATGCAGTCCGAGGACCCTACTCATGTGCCTGACCCCATGTAGCCAGAGAACACATAGGGAGTTTTCTTTACTCTCTAACCCTTCCCTGATCTTATTTTGATATTAGCATCGAGGACAATGCTATCTTTTATTTGGGGGGTGGTCCATTTTGATTTGGTTATTATTTGATGACATAGGTATGTAATAATTTTGATACTATTTTTCTTTATCTTTATTTATCGTCAGTTTCACTTTCGTTATTCTTCACTTTTGTTATGTATATAACTTTACCATTCGATGTATATATTCATTTCCATTTTGTATATATTTGTTTCATTCTATTATCGTACATATTCATTTTACTTTCCATAGTTTATTTCATAACTTCTTTCGTATTTTTCCTTAATAGCTTAGCTTTTTATTTCCTTTAGTAGCTTATTTTTGAGTTTTTATCTTCTTTTTACATTCTGCGTGATCAATAAGCCTTTGGTTTTTTTAATGCCACGGTTCTTTCCAAAGGTGGATATTATCTGGACCGGGTGGCTCTTCCCAATGATGGATGGTATGACAACCTTCTTAAGGGATCGAGTCTTTTTCTTTTTGTTTTGGTGTATATAGTAGTAGTTATGAATCAAAGATCTCAAGCAGGCTTCACTTGGTACTAACACATTTACCTTTGACCTCATGGTTAGAGACAAGTTGATTGGCATAGATTAGCTCTAGTTGTGACCTTTAGACTCTTGCGTTAGCTAAAACAATCATCGAGTGGTTTTCTTGAGCCATTTGTGATTTTCAATCTTAGATAGGGTTGTTGTGGGCCCTCGACTCTGTTCTCTTTAACAATCCAGCGGCTTGAGAGGTGAGGTATTGAATTGCAAGTCCAGGTCCCGTGCCAATAAGTCTAGAACTTGCCCTGAATATTTGTCTAGGCGAAATTCTAAGTGTAGCTTGACTTGAGAAATGATTATAGCCTCTTCTTGGTCCAAGTTGAGCTTTGAAAGCTTCCATAGCCTACAAATATGATATCCCTAGTCAACTCCTTTGAGCCTAAGCCTTTTTCATTCAATAGACACATTACAAGCCTTTCTCCATTTTATAATGACCATCTCTTGGCACCCAATATTTCCTTAGCATTCATGATGAACAATTGGCAAAAGTATAAGTTTGGGGGAGAGACGAATAATTTGAAAGTGATAAAAGGTTCAAAAAAGAAAAAGAATTGTTGAAAAGGAAAGGCAAAGAAAAGGAAGAAAAGCCAAAAAGAAATACGTCAAAAAGAAAGAGAAAGTTGAAGGGATTCAAAGAACATAATGATGAAAGGCAAGAAATGATGAGAAAAGGAGAAAAATGATTGTCATGAGTAAGAAAGAGTGACAGTTTGAATGTCTAGTTCCCCTAAGGAAGAAAAAAAATGACTCAAAGAGTTAAAAAAGTATGAGCCGAAATGAGAAAATGGAGTGCTTAAGGAAAGATGAAACCATCATAGTTCGTTATGTCCTGACTTGATCCATAGCCTTCATTACATCCCTGCTAAAGCCCTATATGATTTCAAGTTGAGTGAGCTTACATTAGTGGTGATTTACATAAGGGGCAAGCTTATGGTACTTAGAGTCGGACTTGTGGCATTCTTTTGAGAGTGATGAGAGCACTTCTTTACAATCCTTGTTTTGAGGGTTACATTCTAAAAAGCGAGATTTGCTCATGGAGAGTAGAGGAGGAGGAGTTTGGGATCCACAATGACCTACATGAGAGAGAGAGTTTCCTTGATGAATTGAGTCAACTCTTGATGCTCTAGTGTCACATTAGAACTATGGAAATCAAAAGGGCATAACACGACGTTGTTGATAATTCATTTGTGTTGAGGGTAATTGTTAGTCCCAATTGATGCTTGATGAAGTCACCTTAGGCCAACTAAAATATCCTTTTCTTTTTCTTGTGGAGGTGGGAATTTCCTTATTTGCTTGAGGACAAGCAAAAGCTTGAGTTTGGTAGAGTTGATAAGTAGGGATTTTAGCCTATTAATTGCTCTCTTTTACTTGTGTTTTAGGCCAAAAATGCGTGAAGGTATTCCCGGAAACTAACTTAATATGCTTTCTTGCAGGGATTGTAAAAAATGAGCCAAAGGAGCCATAATCAACTCATAAAGGAGTTAAAACTTGAACAAAAACCAAGACTAGGCCAAGAGGTGTGGAACGCGGACCACGACAAAAATATGCGGCCGCGAAAGTATCAACGAGGACGCGGCCATTATTTTGCGGTCCGCTATATGAAGAATCGGAGAGATGTTTTTAGGGCACAAACATGAACGCGGACCACGACAAGAAGATACTGCCGCGAAAGTACCAGCGCTGCCGCAATGGGAATTCCGCGGACCGCGGTTGCTAAGGTTTAGAGAGTGCATGATTCAAGAAAAAATGAGAAGGGCGGCCCGCGACAAAGTTACGCAGCCGTGGAAGTCTCTCACGCGAACGCGTTGGAAATTACGCAGTCCGCGAAATAAGGTTCAACCGAGGTCCAAATGTGAAGAAACGTGGACCGCGATCAGAATTACGCGGCCGCGAAAGTAAGTGTGCGGCCGCAGTCAGAATTACGCGGCCGCAAAAGTTCCACAGGGGCATTTTTGTTCGAAAATTTCAGCTTAGTATAAATAGATCTTTTTGTCAATTTTAGGTCATGTTATGTTTTTGCTGAGTACGTGAGACGGCTAGGTTTTCCTTTTTGGGAAATTTTGTACAAGATTTACTTTATAACATTAGATTTTCATCTTTTAATTTAGTATTATGGATTATATCTTGTCTTTATCTTTGATTTCTGCTATTATTATGAGTAGCTAGGCTCATAGTTAGGGTTGTGACTCAACCCTAGTGTGGATATTTAAGGGGTCTTGAATTTTAATGCTTGAATGTTTATGGGTTAGTGATATTTAGCCTAGTTCTTGCTAGAATTGTAGAATTAATGGTCGCAAACACTGATTCATGCCTTTATGATTTGGTCTCTTCTTGAGAAAGAGGGATTAAATATGGGAAAATTAGACTAACAAAGAATTGTGGTGAACTCAAAAAATTGATAGCCCCAATTAAAGGGTTAAACCTAGAGATAGTAGAACCCGACTTGAGCTATTATCACATGACTTGCATGAATACCCAGTTGGACGTGAGAAAGCCAAATTGGGCAAAAACACTCAAACTATCGAGAGATATAGAGTGAGTACTTGGGTATGATGGCTATATTACGATCCCAAATTAATCAAGCTTGCCCTAGATTCTTACTACCCGTTAGATGTCCACCTAGGTGAAAGTCACTACCCTAGTTCTTTTAAACACTTGAAAACCAACAACAAAAATATTGTACTTAGCTTTAATCATTGCATACATTAGAATAGAATTAGAAGTAGAATCAACACCATCATGTTTGGAAGTGCAATTAGGAACAACACACACATCTAGACTTAGATATAAACCTAATTCCAAATCAATTAACTCTCTGTGGAAATCGATCCCGACCTTGTTGGGTAAAACTACATCGACCATCCTCGCTACTCAATAGTGGTGTAGGTTTGGACCCGATCAAGCTGCATCCCAATCAAGATTCAATTTTTTTATAGCCCACATCGCTTTATGCTCAAGTTCCACCAGAAGATGACAAGCTTTGCCAAACACCAACCAGTATGGAGACATCCTGATAGGAGTTTTAAATGCAGTCCGATAAGCCCGTAGTGCATCATCAAGTTTCTTTGACCAATCCGTCCTGTTAGCATTCACTGTTTTGGAAAAGATACTGTTTATCTCTCGGTTGAAGACTTCCACTTGACCGCTAGCTTGTGGATGATAGGGAGTCATAACTTTATGAGTGACACCATAATTGCCAAACAAAGTGTCAACAGCCTTGTTGCGAAAATGCGACCCCCATCGCTTATGATAGCCCACTGAGTACCAAATCTTGTGAAAATATTCTTCTTCAAGAATTCCACCACACTACTCACTTCATTATTGGGTAGAGCAGCGGCCACCACCCATTTAGACACATAATCAACCGCAACCAAGATGTAGGTGTATCCACAAGAACTCACAAAAGGACCCATGAAGTCAATACCCCACACATCAAAGATATCAATTTCCAAAATTGTAATGAGAGGCATTTCATTCTTCTTCGAGATTCCACTGGCCCGTTGGCATTCATCACGTCTTTTCACCATATCACTTGCATATTTGTAAAGAGTGGGCCAATAGAAACCACAACTTAGCACTTTGGCTGCCGTTCTTGCTCCTCTATGGTGACTATCATAAGGAGAAGAATGGCAAGCCTCAAGAATAACATTTTGCTCTTAGTCCGGTACACATCTTCTAATTACCCCATCATTACAATTCAGGAAAAGGTATAACTCGTCCCAATAATAATCTTGACAATCCCGTTTTATCTTCTTCCTTTGATATGAAGAGAACTCATCCGGGATGATGCCACACACAAGGAAGTTTGCTAGATCCGCGAACCATGGAACCTCCTTCATTAAGATAGCCAAGAGTTGCTCATCAGGGAAGGACTCATTGATTTCAAGGCCATCATGTGGCCTACCCTCCTCCTCCAAACGAGACAAGTGGTCTGCCACTTGATTTTCACTCCCTGTTCGATCTTAGATGTCTATATCAAACTCTTGCAACAATAACACCATCTCATCAACCGATCTTTGGAATCTTGCTTACTCATAAGATAGCGAAGTGCCGCATGATCCGTATGAATAATAACCTTTGCACCCATCAAGTATGGACGAAACTTCTCAATTGCAAACATAATGGAAAGGAGATCTTTCTCTGTAACGGTGTAATTGACTTGGGCATCATTCATGGTCTTACTAGCATAGTAGATCGGATGAAAAATCTCGTTAATATGTTGACCCAAAATTGCTCCAACTGCTACATCACTAGCATCGTACATGAGCTCAAAAGGGATACTCCAATTAGGAGCGGTGATAATTGGAGTTGTTGTCAACTTGAACTTCAGCAATTCAAAAGCTCTCATGCAATCATCATTGGTGTTAAACTTAGCATCTTTCTCTAAGAGCTTGCACATTGGGTTCACCACTTTAGAAAAGTCCTTTATGAAGTGTCGGTAGAACCCCGCGTGACCTAAGAAACTTCTCACGCCTTTCACTGAAGTTGGAGGTAGAAGTTTAGAAATCACCTCTATTTTTGCCTTGTCGATATCTATGCCGTTCTTTGAAATTTTGTGGCCAAGGACAATGCCTTTCTCGACTATGAAATGACATTTTCCCCAATTTAGCACCATGTTCGTTTCTTCACACCTTACCAATACTTTATCCAAATTTGCCAAGCAATCATCAAAGGAATCCTCGATTTCCGAGAAATCATCCATGAAGACTTCAAGGTAGTCTTCTACCATATCCGTAAAGATCACCATCATACACCGTTGAAAAGTCACTGGTGCATTGCATAAGCCAACTGGCATCCGCTTGAAAGCAAAAATGCCATAGGGACAAGTGAAAGTTATTTTTTCTTGATCTTTCGGGGCTATAAGGATTTGGTTGTAGCCTGAATATCCGTCTAGAAAGCAACAGAAAGCACGACCGAACAACCTATCAAGCATTTGGTCAAGGAAGGGGAGTGGAAAATGGTATTTCCTTGTGACTTTGTTTAGCTTCCGATAGTCCATACACACTTTCCACCCGGTCACCGTTCTTGTGGGAATCAACTCGTTCCTGTCATTGGTGACCACTGCTATGCCCACATTTTTTGGGACACATTGCACCGGAGAAGTTCACGAACTATCGGAAATAGGGTAACCTCCCCAGCATCCAACCATTTGATAATCCCCTTTTTGACAATGACTTGCATGGCTTAATTGAGTCTCCTTTGATGTTCAATGGAGGGTTTGGCATCTTCCTTCAAGTTAATCTTGTGCATACAAAATGCGGGGCTTATTTCCCAAATATCCGCCAAAGTCTACCCAATAGCTTTCTTCCTCTTATGGAGCACCGCCAATGTAGACTCTACCTGCACGTTAGTCAAACAAGAGGAAAGAATAACCGGTAAAGTAGAACAATGGCCAATGAATTCATACCTAATATGTGGAGGCAATGGCTTCAACTCCAAAATCAGAGGTTCTTCAATTGAAGGCTTTGTAGGAGGAGTTTTCCTATTCTCAAGATCCAAGAAAAGTTTTCGGGGTGCATACTTGTACGACCCCATTCCTTGCAAAGAATTAATACATTCCATAAAGCCATCCATCTCGTCATCATCAAAATTGAGAGAGAAGCCCTCCAACACATCACCCACATTAATTGTGGCACTTCTATCATCAATAATCACATTGGTCACCAAGTCCACGAATGAACACACTTCATTGCTATTCGGTTGCCTCATAGATTTGCATACGTGGAACACCACCTTTTCATCACCCACCCGGAAAGTGAGTTCTCTGGCCTCCACATCAACAAGAATCTTCCCCGTAGCAAGGAAAGGTCTTCCAAGAATAATCGGCACCTCATAGTCCACTTCACAATCAAGAATGGCAAAACCCATTGGGAGAATGAACTTATCGACACGAACCAATACATCTTCAATCACCCCCAACGGTCTCTTCATTGTACGATCGACCATTTATAATCTCATAGATGTGGGTCTTGGTTGCCTAATTCCCAAGGTCTTGAAAACCGAATAGGACATCAAATTGATACTCGCCCCAAGATCACAAAGAGCTTTGGCAAAATCGACACTTCCAATAGTGCAAGAGATTGTGAAAGCACCAGGATCTTCCAACTTAGGAGCCATCGAATACACAATTGCACTCACTTGGTGAGTGACTTTGATAGTTTCAAAATTCATCGACCGCTTCTTTGTCACCAAGTCCTTCATAAACTTTGCGTATCCGGGCATTTTCTCCAAGGCTTCTACTAATGGCACATTTATTGAGAGACTCTTCATCATATCAATGAAATTTTTGAATTGATTCTCGCCATTTTTCTTGGCGAGCCTTTGAGGATATGGAGGAGGTGGCTTAGGCAATGGTGCCTTAGCCTTTTGCACTACCGGTTCTGGTATATCAATCACATGCTCCCTAGAAGGGTTCGAGTCTCTTCCCCCATGTCATCAATATCAATCTGCACTTCATCATTTGCTTGCAATACATTGGTTGAGATCTCCTCTTCTTCTACCACTTGCTCATCATCCACAAATTGCCTTTGACTTAAAGTGGGTGCATTCCCACCTCTTCCACTTCTTGTAGTAATGGCCATGGCATGCCCCGTATTGTTCTTACCCTTAGAGTTCACCACCGTGTCACTTGGTAGTGCCCCATTAGGATGAGAATTTAAAGCTTGCGAGATTTGACTCATTTGCACCTCTAGATTGCAGATGGATGTGTTGTGTGAAGTAAGTTGGGCATCAGAATCGTCATTCTTCTTCATCATTTACTTGAACATGTTCTAAATACGTCCCATTTCATTATTGGAATAACTAGGACCATGGAAAGGATAAGGCGATGGGTTGCTCGGTTGTTGATACGTCGGGGACCTTTGAAAACCCAACCTCCGGTTTCCTTGATTGTTATTACACCCGCCTTGATTGTTGCCTCCCCCATTGCCTTGGTTATTGTTGTTATACCAATTCCCTTGATTATTGCTTCCACTCCAATTGCTTTGACTGTTGTTGTTATGTCAATTTTTTTGATTGTTTCCTCCACTCCAATTACTTGGTTGTGAGAATTCCAATTGCCTTGATTATTTTTAGGTCTCCATTGTTGTTGGTTAGGGATTTGGTAGTTGTTTCTTTGCCCTTGAAAGTTATTCACATATTGGACCTCCTCTTTTTGGTAATTGTAAGATTCATCTTGATCAAATCCACTATCATCTTGCATAAAATTATCCACTCTTTGTTGCACTTGTGGACTTCTTATTCTTCTCTTGTTCACCATCATACCTACTCCATCTATTGCATTTACTTGCCTCAGGTTTTGTACTTGTTGAAGTTGAGCCTTTGCCAATTGGTTCATGGTGGTAGTCAACTCGTCTATGGCTTGTCCATGATCATGCAACTCTTTGTGAAGGTGAATCATATTGGGATCACCTTCTAGAACATTAGTCCGAGATTGCCACGCCAAAGAAGTATCCGCCATCTCATCCAAGATATCACACGCCTCCGCATAAGGCATAGTCATGAAGTTCCCACCGGCAAGTTGATTCACTAGGCATTGGTTGGTGGTATTGATCCCCCGATAGAAAGTTTGTTGAATCATGTTCTCCGTCATATCATTGTTAGTGCACTCTTTCACCATTGTTCTATATCTTTCCCATATCTCGTGTAGTGGTTCATTGGGCTCTTGCTTGAATGCTAGAATTTCATCTCCAAGAATAGCCATGTGCCCGGGAGAGAAGTACTTAGAAATAAATTTCTCCGCTAATTCATCCCACGTATGAATGGAATGATTTGGCAAACGTTCCAACCGATCTAAAGCTTTTACCTGTATAGAGAAGGGAAAAAGCCTTAGCGTCAAAGCATCTGCAGAAACATTAGTTTGTTTATTCCCCCAACACGTATCTACAAACCCCTTCAAGTGTTTATATGCATTTTGACCCGGTGCACCGGTGAAGAACCCTCGTTGCTCGAGCAAAGTGAGCATCATGTTGGTTATTTGGAAGTTGCCCGCTCTAATACGGGGAAGGACTATAACACTTGCATACCCTTCATTCAGCAACACCCGATGTGGAGCCACTCGTGGTGGAGGTGGGGGTGGAGCAGGTACATTATTTTGAGGTGCTCGGCCTCGTCTGTTTGCTTGAGGTTCAAGAGGGACCTCATCCATTTGATCATCCTCAACGTCCACGTCCCCCAAAGCTATGTTTCCGAGATCATTGTTTTCCATGATATTACACCTAAAATTTCTCAATTCGTTAGTAACAAGGAAAGAAAAGAAGATATCCCAAAACACACCTAAATATATAGCTAACACCGTTTTTTTATCTCTCCGGCAACGACACCAAAAATTGATCAGGTCCAAGTTCACACCTCAATTCGAGGTTATGAAAATGATCAATGCAATAATAGTTCCCAACAAGAGTTTGGGTCGAATTCCACAGGGAGCTATAGATGGGAGTTGGTAGTATATATCGTAGAGTGTGAATTTAAATATCTAAATTTACTCTTCCGCAAAATCAGGTTGTTTTAAAGTCTAATTTAAACTATGACTGCAAATTGAAAAATAAAACTAGGAGATTGTTTTTGTTGTTTTTCAAATATTGTAAACATCCTAGGGCTATGGCCTTCACCTAGGTGTTTACCTAATGGGATATAAACTTTAAAGCTTGTTTTATTGTTCGGGGTGTATTATAGCTATCAACACTCAATCACCCACTTAATACCTCTCAGTCAGAGAGTATTTTGCCCAATTTGACTTTCTCAAGTCCAAATGGGTATTGAACAAAACGGTTGATAAAATCTCAAGTCGGGTTGTAACTATCTCTAGGTTCAAACCTTTAATTGGGCGTATCAGTCTCTCGATTGACCCAATTTCTCGTTAGCCAAGTTTTTCTAGACTAAATCTCTCTTTCTCAAGTAGAGAGCAAGTCAAAATGGATTGAACTAATATTTGCAACTATTAATTCCACAAATAAAAGCAAGAAGAAGGCTAAATAATAAACACCCAACCATAAACAAACATTAAATTAAACACCCATTAAGTTTACACACTAGGGTTGGGTCACAACCCTAGTAAGTATCTAGCTACTCATGCTTGAAATGGAAAAAATAGAAGAAGACATGATAATTAAACTCATATTGCTAATTAAAATGATAAAATCTATGTTCAAATAGCGCAAAATATGAAAAACTACTAAAAAGAGTAAAAGGAAACGTCTATTATAGCAGCTGATGTCCAAAGAATTCTTCTAAGAATGTGAAACTTGTCTATTTATATAGGGCTGGAAATTTCGGACAAAAATGCCCTTACGGAGGTTCTGCGGCCACACAATTTCATGTGCGGTCCACATTTTTTTTCATCTTGACAGGATTGGAAGTCTGCGGTCGCATAATTCTGAACTGCGATGACACTTCACTCTTTCTGCGGTCCGCAGAATTGTAACTGTGGCCGTACCTTGCTCTTCTGCGATCCCATAATTGTATCTGCGGCAGCATAGTTCATCTTCTGCGGCCGAGTAATAATTGTGCGGTCAGCACTTTTGATGGACTTGAATTGCAGATTCTCTGAACTTTTCTCCTGGCCCAACTTCTGCGGCAGCATAATTCAAGTGCGGACCGCACTTTGCACCAGTCTCTGATGGATTTTACTTTATAACCCGCAAATAAGCACATTTCATCTTGAGTAGGATTTCATCTCGGGAGTTCATCTTCCAATATTCATGCAATTAAGCACATTTCATCAGTTTCGGGAAGACACTTAAATGTTTTTGGACTAAAACGAAAGCTAAAAGGCGCTAATAAGTAGTCAAAATCACCCACTTATCATTCCCCAGGTTGATGCTAACACATCTGTACAGGTACACCTTGATGCCATGGCAAAAGAAATAAGGAAGCTGACCTTAGCTACGATACATAATGAGCCGCATGCAGCATGTGACATATGTGGAAGAGGACACCCTATTCATGAGTGTTAAGCCTCAACTGAGGAAGTTAATGCCGTAGGTATTTATAATTCAATGCAATGGGTCATAAGCACCCCGATTTTTCATGGAGTTCACCCGGGGGTACAACAAATGCATGGCAGCAAAATAACTCCAGATTTCAAGGAGCTCCTGGTTTTGAAAATCAGCCGAGGCCGCAGTTTTAGCCTCAACAGCCAATTCAATCTGGCTTAGAAGATCTAATGAAGTCATTCATTTTCAATACTGATGAGAGATTATATGCTCATGGCATAACTATCAAAGAACTTAGGACAAGTTTGCGTAACTTGGAGAGACAAGTGGGACAAACTGCAACTAAATTATCTAAGATAATACCAGGTACTCTGCCAGCCGATACTGAAAAAAAATCCTAAGGAAACGGTAAATGTTGTGACCTTGAAAAGTGAGAAAGTGTTGAAAGATCCCACTCCAATCCAAAAAGAGATGATACTTGAAAAAGAAAGTGGGAAGGAGCTGAAAATTGAAGATGGTAAGAAGAAGAAAGGTAAGAAAGGAGTAGAGAAAAATAATATGGATGAAACTTCAAGATGGAGAATTTGATGAAGAGAGTAAGCACATGCCTGCTCTAACAAGCAATTTGAGAGATTTATAAATATGCTGAGACAGGTTAATGTAAATCTTCCATTCACTGAAGTTCTCTCACAAATGTCAGCTTATGCAAAATTCTTGAAGGAGATCCTGACAAAGAAAAGGAAGATAGAAGAGACCTCAGTGGTAAAGCTCACAGAACATTGCAGTGCAATCTTGCAAAATAAATGCCCACAAAAGTGTAGAGATCTAGGGAGTTTACGATGCCTTTCTCTTTAAGCACTTTTAACTTTGATAAATCTTTAGGCAGTTTAAACTACGACTGCAAATTGAGAAATAAAACAAGGAGATTGTTTTTGTTGTTTTTCAAATATTGTAAAAATCCTAGGGCTATGACCTTCACCTAGGTGTTTTCCTAATATGATATAAATTTTAAAGCTTGTTTTATTGGTTGGGGTGTATTATAGCTATCAACACTCAATCACCCACCTAATACCTCTCAGTCAGAGAGTGTTTTGCCCAATTTGACTTTCTCAAGTCCAAATGGGTATAGAACAAAACGGTTGATACAAGCTCAAGTCGGGTTGTTATTATCTCTAGGTTCAACCCTTTCATTGGGCGTATCAGTCTCTCGATTGACCCAATTTCTCGTTAGCCAAGTTTTTCTAGACTAAGTCTCTCTTTCTCAAATAGAGACCAAGTCAAAAAGGCCCGAACTAATGTTTGCAACCATTAATTCCACAAATAAAAGCAAGAACAAGGCTAAATAATAAACACCCAACCATAAACAAATATTAAATTAAGTACCCATTAAGTTTATACACTTAGGGTTGGGTCATAACCCTAGTAAAAATCTAGCTACTCATACTTGAAATAGAAAAAATAGAAGAAGACATGATAATTAAACTCATATTGCTAATTAAAATGATTAAATCTATGTTCAAATAGCTCAAAATATGAAAATCTACTAAAAAGAATAAAAGGAAACGTCTACTGTAGCAGCTGATGTCCAAAACATTCTTCTAAAAATGTGAAACTTGTCTATTTATATAGGGCTGGAAATTTTGGACAAAAATGCCCTTACGGAAGTTCTGTGGCCGCACAATTTCATGTGCGGTACGCACTTTTCTTCAGTTTGACAGGATTAGAAGTCTGCGGCCGCATAATTCTGAACTGCGGCCGTACTGCTCTCTTTCTGCGGTCTGCAGAATTGTAACTGCGGCCGTACCTTGCTCTTCTGCGGTCCCATAATTGTATATGTGGCCGAACAATAATTCTGCGGTCCACACTTTTGATGGACTTGAATTGCAGATTCTCTGAACTTTGCTCCTGACCCAACTTCCGCGGACGCACAATTCATGTGCGGACCGCAGTTAGCACCAGTCTCCGATGTTTTTTACGTCATAACCTCCAATTAAGCACAGTTCATCTTGAGTAGGATTTCATCTCGGGAGTTCATCTTCCAATATTCCTTCAATTAAGCACATTTCATCAGTTTTCGGGAAGACAATTAAATGCTTTTGGACTAAAACGAAAGCTAAAAGGCGCTAATAAGTAGTAAAAATCCACATTTATTATTCCCCAGGTTGATGCTAACACATCTGTGCAGGTACATCTTGATGCCATGGCAAAAGAAATAAGGAAGCTGACCTTAGCTACGATACATAATGAGCCGCATGCAGCATACGACATATGTTGAAGAGGACACCCTACTCCTGAGTGTCAAGCATCAACTGAGGAAGTTAATGCTGTAGGTATTTATAATTTAATGCAATGGGTCAGAAGCACCCTGATTTTTCATGGAGTTCACCCGGGGGTACAACAAATGCATGGCAACAAAATAACTCCAGATATCAAGGAGCTCCTGGTTTTGAAAATCAGCCGAGGCCACAGTTTTAGCCTCAACAGCCAATTCAATCTGGCTTAGAAGATCTAATGAAGTCATTCATTTTCAATACTGATGAGAGATTATATGCTCATGGCGTAACTGTCAAAGAACTTAGGACAAGTTTGCGTAACTTGGAGAGACAAATGGGACAAACTGCAACTAAATTATCTGAGATAATACCAGGTACTCTGCCAGCCGATATTGAAAAGAATACCAAGGAAACGGTAAATGTTGTGACCTTGAAAAGCGAGAAAGTGTTGAAAGATCCCACTCCAATCCAAAAAGAGATGATACTTGAAAAAGAAAGTGGGAAGGAGCTGAAAATTGAAGATGGTAAGAAAAAGAAAGGTAAGAAAGGAGTAGAGAAAAATAATATGGATGAAACTTCAAGATGGAGAATTTGATGAAGAGAGTAAGCACATGCCTGCTCTAACAAGCAATTTGAGAGACTTCTGAATATGCTGAGACAGGTTAATGTAAATCTTCCATTCACTGAAGTTCTCTCACAAATGTCAGCTTATGCCAAATTCTTGAAGGAGATCCTGACAAAGAAAAGGAAGATAGAAGAGACCTCAGTGGTCAAGCTCACAGAGCATTGCAGTGCAATTTTACAAAACAAACTCCCACAAAAGTGTGGAGATCCAAGGAGTTTACGATTCCTTGCTCTTTAGGCACTCTTAACTTTGATAAATTTTTATGTGATTCTGGTGCCTCGATTAATCTAAAGCCATTGTCTATAT